>NW_027261027.1:0-55000 GCF_045791955.1 Oncorhynchus clarkii lewisi
CGTGAACATATACTCCAACTCCCACCTTGTTTGAAACCCCCGGTTCTCAGTATCCACCTTCCGTTTTGCCATTTTTGATGGGTATCTGAAAGTTAATTTTACTGTGATGCTGACGACTGCTGTGCCAATAAATATTGAAATGAAGCAGCCTACTGCTCGGTGCGTCACCTTTGCATTGTGGGAAATGTAGTATTGGTGCGTGTAAAAGATCTGCGGGCTGCCGGCTTGCTGCGGGCCGGTTCTAATAATAAATCAAGATCATCCCAGGGGCCGTAAAAAACCTTCTTGCGGGCCGGATGTGGCCCGCGGGCCTTGACTCTGACATATGTGCTCTAAACCTTTGGCCACGGCTGTAGTATAGCACTTATTATAAGGTGTAATGTGGCACGGCATTAAAAACTATAGTCATTGTATACTAACAGTATTTTAAGATTAGTATCATTTTTCTCACCTTTTATAAATAAAGGATAAGTTAATTCATCTAAAAGTAATGTTACTAATAAAGAGATATATTGGGGGTAAGGCCCTGCTATAGACTAGTGTCCTGTCCAGGGGGTGTACTGTACATCAAGCTGCCTCACCATACAGAAACTGGAGATAGACTAGTGTCCTGTCCAGGGGGTTTTACAGTACATCAAGCTGCCTCACCCTACAGAAACAGGAGATAGACTAGTGTCCTGTCCAGGGGGTGTACTGTACATCAAGCTGCCTCACCATACAGAAACAGGAGATAGACTAGTGTCCTGTCCAGGGGGTGTACTGTACATCAAGCTGCCTCACCCTACAGAAACAGGAGATAGACTAGTGTCCTGTCCAGGGGGTTTTACAGTACATCAAGCTGCCTCACCATACAGAAACAGGAGGCTTCTGCCATATGAACGGTTTCGGCTCGTGGAAGGCTACTTACTAATGTTACTAATAGAGTTATTCTGTTTTGTAATAAAGGTGGGCTGTCCAGTGCTTGCCCTGGAGGTGCTCTCTAAGATCCCCAAGGTGACCAAGAAGACAGTCTCCTCGTCCCCCCTAAGTAAAGGCTCTTCCATGGCCAACGTCAGCTCTAGCCTGCCCCTGGAGAATGGGAACCAGGGGGCCCTGGACTGGGCCTCTCCTGCCCCAGTTAAGGCCAATCCTGCCTGGGGTACAGAGGAGAGCTCAGCCACACTGGACTGGAGCCAACCTCTGGTCAAAGTGGAGGACGATGGACTCCAGCTGGACTGGGGAGATGATAAGAACGATGAAGATGATACTGATGGGGGTCTAACAATGAAGAAGACTGATGAGGCGACCAAAGCTGACGAGGGGTCTGGGGGGGTGAGACCACCTGGGCTGCAGAGAGAGGACTCTCAGGTAGGGCTGGCGACATCATCAATATAACCACTAGTCAGTATAACCACTAGTCAATATAATTGACTGTTGAGATTACTTTAAAAGAAAACCGAGTTGATACATAAGCTCTGTGATAGTGGAGAAAGTAGTGTTGGGAGTTCCTTGTCTGTTAACGTATCATCCAAAAAGATCATTTCATTTTTTTAACACGATAAATAATTTTCTTGTTTATTGAAAATATCTAATGTATCAGTCTAATTAAAAATATGATTTTTTCTGTAAGAATATTATATAGGTATGACACTGTTAATATAGAGTTATTATGACAGTTAAGTGCTACATATTTCCAGAACCATCTCTGCTCTCAGGGTGAGTCTGAGGTGGACGTGATCGCAGAGCAGCTGAAGTTCAGAGCGTGTCTGAAGATACTGATGACAGAGCTCAGGACGTTAGCTACGGGCTATGAGGTGGACGGAGGGAAGCTGCGCTTTCAGCTCTACAGCTGGTTAGAGAAGGAGATAGGGGCCATGCACCGCATCTGCAACTACAAGGTACACACACACACCATCTGCCACTACAAGTTACACACACACACCATCTGCCACTACAAGGTACACACACACACCATCTGCAACTACAAGGTACACACACACACACCATCTGCCACGACAAGGTACACACACACACACACCATATGCAACTACAAGGTACACACACACCATCTGCCACTACAAGGTACACACACACCATCTGCCACTACAAGTTACACACACACACCATCTGCCACTACAAGGTACACACACACCATCTGCCACTACAAGGTACACACACACACCATCTGCCACTACAAGGTACACACACACACACCATCTGCAACTACAAGGTACACACACACCATCTGCAACTACAAGGTACACACACACACACACCATCTGCCACCACAAGGTACACACACACACACACCATCTGCAACTACAAGGTACACACACACCATCTGTCACTACAAGTTACACACACACACACCATCTGCCACTACAAGTTACACACACACACCATCTGCCATTACAAGGTACACACACACACACCATCTGCCACTACAAGGTACACACACACACACACACCATCTGTCACTACAAGGTACACACACACACACCATCTGCCACTACAAGGTACACACACACACACCATCTGCCACTACAAGTTACACACACACACCATCTGCCACTACAAGTTACACGCACACACCATCTGCCACTACAAGTTACACACATACACCATCTGCCACTACAAGTTACACACACACACACACCATCTGCCACTACAAGGTACACACATAGACCATCTGCCACTACAAGGTACACACACACCATCTGCCACTACAAGGTACACACACACCATATGCCACTACAAGGTACACACACACTGCATCTGCAACTACAAGGTACACACACACACCATATGCCACTACAAGGTACACACATAGACCATCTGCCACTACAAGGTACACACACACCATCTGCCACTACAAGGTACACACACACCATCTGCCACTACAAGGTACACACACACCATATGCCACTACAAGGTACACACACACTGCATCTGCAACTACAAGGTACACACACACACCATCTGCCACTACAAGGTACACACACACACACCATCTGCAACTACAAGGTACACACACACCATCTGCAACTACAAGGTACACACACACACACACCATCTGCCACTACAAGGTACACACACACACACCATCTGCAACTACAAGGTACACACACACCATCTGCCACTACAAGTTACACACACACACACCATCTGCCACTACAAGTTACACACACACACCATCTGCCATTACAAGGTACACACACACACACCATCTGCCACTACAAGGTACACACACACACACACCATCTGCCACTACAAGGTACACACACACACACCATCTGCCACTACAAGGTACACACACACACACCATCTGCCACTACAAGTTACACACACACACCATCTGCCACTACAAGTTACACGCACACACCATCTGCCACTACAAGTTACACACATACACCATCTGCCACTACAAGTTACACACACACCATCTGCCACTACAAGGTACACACATAGACCATCTGCCACTACAAGGTACACACACACCATCTGCCACTACAAGGTACACACACACACCATCTGCCACTACAAGGTACACACACCATCTGCCACTACAAGGTACACACACACACACCATCTGCAACTACAAGGTACACACACACCATCTGCCACTACAAGTTACACACACACACACCATCTGCCACTACAAGTTACACACACACACCATCTGCCATTACAAGGTACACACACACACACCATCTGCCACTACAAGGTACACACACACACACACACCATCTGCCACTACAAGGTACACACACACACACCATCTGCCACTACAAGGTACACACACACACACCGTCTGCCACTACAAGTTACACACACACACCATCTGCCACTACAAGGTACACACACACACACCATCTGCCACTACAAGTTACACACACACACCATCTGCCACTACAAGTTACACACACACACCATCTGCCACTACAAGTTACATACACACACCATCTGCCACTACAAGTTACACACACACACCATCTGCCACTACAAGTTACACACACACACCATCTGCCACTACAAGTTACACACACACACCATCTGCCACTACAAGTTACACGCACACACCATCTGCCACTACAAGTTACACACATACACCATCTGCCACTACAAGTTACACACACACCATCTGCCACTACAAGGTACACACATAGACCATCTGCCACTACAAGGTACACACACACCATCTGCCACTACAAGGTACACACACACACCATCTGCCACTACAAGGTACACACACCATCTGCCACTACAAGGTACACACACACACACCATCTGCAACTACAAGGTACACACACACCATCTGCCACTACAAGTTACACACACACACACCATCTGCCACTACAAGTTACACACACACACCATCTGCCATTACAAGGTACACACACACACACCATCTGCCACTACAAGGTACACACACACACACACACCATCTGCCACTACAAGGTACACACACACACACCATCTGCCACTACAAGGTACACACACACACACCGTCTGCCACTACAAGTTACACACACACACCATCTGCCACTACAAGGTACACACACACACACCATCTGCCACTACAAGTTACACACACACACCATCTGCCACTACAAGTTACACACACACACCATCTGCCACTACAAGTTACATACACACACCATCTGCCACTACAAGTTACACACACACACCATCTGCCACTACAAGTTACACACACACACCATCTGCCACTACAAGGTACACACACACACCATCTGCCACTACAAGGTACACACACACCATCTGCCACTACAAGGTACACACACACCATATGCCACTACAAGGTACACATACACACCATATGCCACTACAAGGTACACACACACTGCATCTGCCACTACAAGGTACACAGACACATCTGCCACTACAAGGTACACACACCATCTGCAACTACAAGGTACACACACACCATCTGCCACTGCAAGGTACACACACACCATCTGCCACTGCAAGGTACACACACACTGCATCTGCAACTACAACGTACACACACACACACACACACACACACACACACACTGCATCTGCAACTACAAGGTACACACACACACACACACACACACACACACTGCATCTGCAACTACAAGGTACACACACACACACACTGCATCTGCCACTACAAGGTACACAGCTCCCTTTAAAGGACACTCAGAGGGTTGCACATTTCTGCTAACTTTCCCAAAATGTCAGTTTACTTCCTGAATTGACTGTATTGAAATGTAATTGACCCCAACCATGTCACCTACTAGATCCTAACCACCACGTCTCATCAGACATACTGTACCAGAACTGGATAGAGTTTAATTAAACAGTATTACCTGTAACTGTTACTGCTACAGTACCAGAACAGCTTCAAGATCAAACCCTCTGTCCTCTTTTCTTCTTCAGGTGACGGGGAAGGAGGAGAGCCAGGAGCTGGAGAGAGGGGAGGATGGAGGAGGAGTAGAGGACGTGTTTGAGGAGTCCCTGGGGGGTGGGGGGGGTACGGAGGCAGGGGCGTATGAGCGCCACCAGCTGGGGCGTAGGCGTCTCGCAGCCAAGCAGCTTCATGCTGAGAGGAGGAAGGCGTGGCTGAGGAAGAACCAGGCTCTGCTCCGAGTCTTCCTGTCCTACTGCAGCCTGCACGGAGCCAAGGGAGGGGGGGTCACCTCGGTACGCATGGAGCTCATCTTCCTGCTGCAAGAGAGCCAACAGGTAGGTGCTGAAGAAACACACACACAGGTCAGACACACTCTCTCTCACTCTCACTCACTCTCTCTCTCTCTCTCTCCCTCCCTCCCTCCCTCCCCGTATCACCTCTGATATATTCTTGCTCTTCTCTTCCCCTTGTCTCTCCTTTCTCTTATTCTCCCCTCTCCTCCCCTCCTCCAGGAGACTACAGTGAAACAGCTTCAGTCCCCCCTGCCCCTCCCCACCACCCTCCCCCTCCTCTCAGCCAGTATCGCCACCACCAAGACAGTGATCTCCAACCCTGTCCTCCACCTTAGCAACCACATCCATGACATCCTTCACACCATCACACAGATGGAGCTGCCTCCACACCCTGACCTGGACGACAGGGTATGTATGGGTATGGACGACAGGGTATGTATGGGTCTGTTAGTACGACAGGGTATGTATGGGTCTGTTAGTACGACAGGGTATGTATGGGTCTGTTAGTACGACAGGGTATGTATGGGTCTGTTAGTACGACAGGGTATGTATGGGTCTGTTAGTACGACAGGGTATGTATGGGTCTGTTAGTACGACAGGGTATGTATGGGTCTGTTAGTACGACAGGGTATGTATGGGTCTGTTAGTACGACTGGGTATGTATGGGTCTGTTAGTACGATAGGGTATGTATGGGTCTGTTAGTACGACAGCCTGGGGGTTCAAACTGATCACACATTTAAAACACACTACTAAACTGCCAACATAAATGATTGTCACAAGGAGTCTTCATTCAAAGATAAATCCCCACACAGCAGACCTTTCTGTCATAGTCTCATGCTGGCTATTCATCTAGAAATGGTTTGTTCCTCCATGAGATGAGATGAGTGTAGTTTGTCTCATCTCTCTAGGTGAATCTCCTGCACACCCTGGCTGCCTCTCTGTCTGCCTGCATCTATCAAGCCCTGTGTGACAGCCATAGCTACAGGTACACACACACACACACACGTTTTGATGACCTATAGTTTGAGTTCATACTGTCATTTCCTGTTGAGATGAATTGTCATGACTGTCTGATCCTGACCTTGGCTCTTTCCCATGGTACCTTGCAGCAGCCAGGCAGAGGCCAATCAGTTTACAGGGATGGTGTACCAGGGCCTGCTGCTGAGTGAGAGGAGACGGTTACGCACCGAGAGCATCGAGGAGCATGCTACACCCACCTCTGCCCCCGCGCAGTGGCCAGGTACACACACACCTCTGCCCCCGCGTAGTGGCCAGGTACACACACACCTCTGCCCCCGCGCAGTGGCCAGGTACACACAGCTCTGCCCCCGCGCAGTGGCCAGGTACACACCCACTTCTGCCCCCGCTCAGTGGCCAGGTACACACACACCTCTGCCCCCGCGCAGTGGCCAGGTACACACAGCTCTGCCCCCGCGCAGTGGCCAGGTACACACACACCTCTGCCCCCACACAGTGGCCAGGTACACACACAGCTCTGCCCCCGCGCAGTGGCCAGGTACACACACACAGCTCTGCCCCCGCGCAGTGGCCAGGTACACACACACAGCTCTGCCCCCACGCAGTGGCCAGGTACACACACAGCTCTGCCCCCGCGCAGTGGCCAGGTACACACACAGCTCTGCCCCCGCGCAGTGGCCAGGTACACACACAGCTCTGCCCCACCCCGTGGCCAGGTACACACACAGCTCTGCCCCCGCGCAGTGGCCAGGTACACACACAGCTCTGCCCCGCGCAGTGGCCAGGTACACACACAGCTCTGCCCCCGCGCAGTTGCCAGGTACACACACAGCTCTGCCCCCGCGCAGTGGCCAGGTACATACACAGCTCTGCCCCCGCGCAGTGGCCAGGTACACACACAGCTCTGCCCCCGCGCAGTGGCCAGGTACACACACAGCTCTGCCCCCGCGCAGTGGCCAGGTACACACACAGCTCTGCCCCCGCGCAGTGGCCAGGTACACACACAGCTCTGCCCCACACAGTGGCCAGGTACACACAGCTCTGCCCCCGAGCAGTGGCCAGGTACACACACACCTCTGCCCCCGCGCAGTGGCCAGGTACACACACACCTCTGCCCCCGCGCAGTGGCCAGGTACACACAGCTCTGCCCCCGCGCAGTGGCCAGGTACACACCCACCTCTGCCCCCGCGCAGTGGCCAGGTACACACCCACCTCTGCCCCCGCGCAGTGGCCAGGTACACACCCACCTCTGCCCCCGCGCAGTGGCCAGGTACACACACACAGCTCTGCCACCACACAGTGGCCAGGTACACACACAGCTCTGCCACCACACAGTGGCCAGGTACACACACAGCTCTGCCCCACACAGTGGCCAGGTACACACACAGCTCTGCCACCACACAGTGGCCAGGTACACACACAGCTCTGCCAGTCACAGTAAATGAATGTCTATCAAATTATTGTCTGAGCAGACAGCTGAATGGACAACATGACTGCTATGTTTGCTGAATCTGTCAAGAGGTAGGGAAAGAGGGAAGGGGAGGGAGGACAGGGAGAGGACAAAAATAATTGAATTGAGAGAACAGACAGAGAGAGGACTGATAAAGAGGGAGAAAGAAACACAGAGAGAGAGAGAGGACAGACAGAGATGACTGACAGAAACAGAGAGACAGAGATGACTAACAGTGAGAGAGAAACAGATGGTACTCAGTAATAGCAGCTCTGTAGCCTGTGGGGAATAAAACAGGAGGAGACGCTGGGATGGATGGATGTGTCACGCCATCTCTCCACTGTTAATATGTAGCGGGAATCTTATTACAGCACGAGTCTGGTTCTGTAGTAGATAACTATCTAATAATATCATTAGATCAGTCTAATGTGGTTCTGTAGTAGATAACTATCTAATAATATCATTAGATCAGTCTAATGTGGTTCTGTAGTAGATAACTATCTAATAATATCATTAGATCAGTCTAATGTGGTTCTGTAGTAGATAACTATCTAATAATATCATTAGATCAGTCTAATGTGGTTCTGTAGTAGATAACTATCTAATATCATTAGATCAGTCTAATGTGGTTCTGTAGTAGATAACTATCTAATATCATTAGATCAGTCTAATGTGGTTCTGTAGTAGATAACTATCTGATAATATCATTAGATCAGTCTAATGTGGTTCTGTAGTAGATAACTATCTAATATCATTAGATCAGTCTAATGTGGTTCTGTAGTAGATAACTATCTAATATCATTAGATCAGTCTAATGTGGTTCTGTAGTAGATAACTATCTAATAATATCATTAGATCAGTCTAATGTGGTTCTGTAGTAGATAACTATCTAATAATATCATTAGATCAGTCTAATGCTGTTCTGTGTTGTACAAAGACATTATATTTATTCAAGCCTTCATTTGACCTATCAGTAGTGTGTTCTGTAAAAATGTAATTACATGAAATGTATTATATGAATGTCTGTCTATTTCCCTCTCTCCTCTAGGTGTGTCCTCTCTGATTGCTCTGGTTCAGTCAGCTCAGGGCGAGGATCAGCCCAAGCTCAACGTGCTGCTGTGTGAGGCTGTGGTGGCAGTTTACCTGTCCCTGCTCATCCATGGGCTGGGCATGCACGCTGGCAACGAACTGTTCCGCCTCGCTGCTCACCCCCTCAGCAACAAGATGTGGGCGGCCGTGTTTGGAGGTGGGGCTAAAATCATCATCAAACCCAAACGGAACGCCGAGATCACTCCAGGTAACTTAGTAGACCCCTCTGCTTGTAACCCCTGACCTCTCTACCTCTCTCCTCCTCTACCTCTCTCCTCCTCTACCTCTCTCCTCCTCTCTACCTCTCTCCTCCTTTCTACCTCTCTCCTCCTCTCTACCTCTCTCCTCCTCTCTACCTCCTCTCTCCTCCTCTCTACATCTCTCCTCCTCTCTACCTCTCTACCTCTCTCCTCCTCTCTACCTCTCTCCTCTCTCTACCTCCTCTCTACCTCTCTACCTCCTCTACCTCTCTCCTCCTCTACCTCTATCCTCCTCTCTTTCTCTCTCCTCTCTACCTCTCTCCTCTCTACCTCCCTCCTCCTCTCTACCTCTCTCCTCCTCTCTACCTCTCTCCTCCTCTCTACCTCTCTTTCTCTCTCTACCTCTCTTTCTCTCTATCTCTACCCCTTTCTACCTCTCGCTCCCTCTCTTTCTCTCTACCTCTCCTCCTCTCTCTCTCTCTTTCTCTCTACCTCTCCTCCTCTCTACCTCTCTCTTTCTCTTCTCTCTACCTCACTTTCTCTCTCTACCTCTTTCTCTCTCTACCTCTCTATCTCTACCCCTCTCTACCTCTCTTTCTCTCTACCTCCTTCTCTCTACCTCTCCTCCTCTACCTCTACTCCTCTATACCTCTACTCCTCTCTACCTGTACTCCTCTCTACCTCTCTCTTTCTCGCTACTTCTCTCTTTCTCTCTACCTCTCCTCCTCTACCTCTACTCCTCTATACCTCTACTCCTCTCTACCTGTACTTCTCTCTACCTCTCCTCCTCTACCTCTACTCCTCTCTACCTGTACTCCTCTCTACCTCTCTCTTTCTCACTACTTCTCTCTTTCTCTATACCTCTACTCCTCTATACCTCTACTCCTCTATACCTCTCTCAACCTCTCAACCTCTCTCCTCTACCCATTTGTTTATCCTTTGTGTTCTGTCCTCTGTTTTCTGTCTCCCCTCATCTCTCTCCTATCTGTCCCCTGTTGTAACATTCTACTTAACCTTTAACCTTTACCTCTCATTCTCTTCCCTACTCCCTCCCCCTCCCTTGTTTCACCCCCCTTTTTTTACTCATGCCTGAGGCTGGGAAATCAGACGCAAGCCCCTCCTCCCTCCCATGACTAGCCAGACATACATAACTCCTCCTCCCCTCTCCACTGTGCCAGTTGATATTGAGGCAGGTAGGCCTGAGCAGGGTCCTCCCCCCAGCCCCAGTGTCTCCCAGCCCCTCCACACTGATTCAGGGGACACAGCAGCACCTAGCTGTGAGTAACAGAGCTCCAGTGGGTTTGCAGTGCTGGGTGCAGTGATTACTACCATGCTGGTTTTGCGGTGTGGTATTGCAGTGCAGTAAATGCCACTAATGTGGTTTCCCCACTCTGTGTTACTCAGAAAGTTAGCTGGTGTTTTCTGTAAGGATACTATTCGTTGGAAGTTCATGGTTCTCTGAACGGACAGAAATACATCTCTGTCTGTCTCTGTTATTGTGTGCTGTGGTCTCATCTCATTGTATCGTGCACCTGAGTGTGTGTGTTTATGCAGGTGTGTGGGCATGTTTTCCATCTCATTGTGTCATCTCTATCTGTCTGTCACCATAGCAGCAGCAGCAGGTAAAGCTAGAACGGACTCGTCATCATCAGTGACCTCTGAACCTGACTCAGGGACTAAGGCTAAACCAGGTACTCACTGTGTTTCAGGTCTGGGTTAACTAACAGTGCATTTCCACATAACACGATAATTCGGATAGCCATGCTTGCTTTGTCCTCATGTGGGTGCTAGCAAGCAGGCTAGCAAGCAGCCAATCCAGTAGGGGTTGGAAGCTTGAGTGAACTTCGATTGGTCAATAGCGTTGGTATATCGCGGAGTATTTGCATACATTTCAGCTTTCGCCAACTTTGTTCCCGCCGTATTCATGCTCGCATCCACCAACCCTCCCCCCGACCACTTCACTTCCCTCCATTGAAAATGAATGGGCCCCCGTTGTTTCATCGCCCCCATCGTGTTATGTGGAAATGCACTGCAAGGTTTAACCAGGTACGCTCACTGTGCTTCAGGCCTGGCTTAACTAAAGCTAAACCAGGTACGCTCACTGTGCTTCAGGCCTGGCTTAACTAAAGCTAAACCAGGTACGCTCACTGTGCTTCAGGCCTGGCTTAACTAAAGCTAAACCAGGTACTCACTGTGCTTCAGGCCTGGCTTAACTAAAGCTAAACCAGGTACGCTCACTGTGCTTCAGGCCTGGCTTAACTAAAGCTAAACCAGGTACTCACTGTGCTTCAGGCCTGGCTTAACTAAAGCTAAACGTTCACTGTGCTTCAGGCCTGGCTTAACTAAAGCTAAACCAGGTACGCTCACTGTGCTTCAGGCCTGGCTTAACTAAAGCTAAACCAGGTACGCTCACTGTGCTTCAGGCCTGGCTTAACTAAAGCTAAACCAGGTACGCTCACTGTGCTTCAGGCCTGGCTTAACTAAAGCTAAACCAGGTACGCTCACTGTGCTTCAGGCCTGGCTTAACTAAAGCTAAACCAGGTACGCTCACTGGGCTATAGGTCTGCCTTAACTAAAGCTAAACCAGGTACACTCACTGGGCTATAGGTCTGCCTTAACTAAGGGTAAACCAGGTACACTCACTGGGCTATAGGTCTGCCTTAACTAAGGGTAAACCAGGTACACTCACTGGGCTATAGGTCTGCCTTAACTAAGGGTAAACCAGGTACACTCACTGGGCTATAGGTCTGCCTTAACTAAGGGTAAACCAGGTACACTCACTGGGCTATAGGTCTGCCTTAACTAAGGCTAAACCAGGTACACTCACTGGGCTATAGGTCTGCCTTAACTAAGGGTAAACCAGGTACACTCACTGGGCTATAGGTCTGCCTTAACTAAGGGTAAACCAGGTACACTCACTGGGCTATAGGTCTGCCTTAACTAAGGGTAAACCAGGTACATTCACTGGGCTATAGGTCTGCCTTAACTAAGGGTAAACCAGGTACACTCACTGGGCTATAGGTCTGCCTTAACTAAGGGTAAACCAGGTACACTCACTGGGCTATAGGTCTGTTTTAACTAAGGGTAAACCAGGTACACTCACTGGGCTATAGGTCTGCCTTAACTAAGGGTAAACCAGGTACATTCACTGGGCTATAGGGCTGCCTTAACTAAGGGTAAACCAGGTACACTCACTGGGCTATAGGTCTGCCTCAACTAAGGGTAAACCAGGTACTCTAACTGGGCTAAGGGTAAACAAGGTACATGGGGCGGCAGGGTAGCCTAGTGGTTAGAGCATTGGACTAATAACCAAAAGGTTGCAAATTCAAATCCCAAGCTGACAAGGTTACAAATCTGTCGTTCTGCCCACTGTTCCTAGGCTGTCATTGAAAATAAGAATTTGTTCTTAACTGAGCCTAGTTAAATAAATGTAAAAAATATATATTTAAAAAAAAACACTAACTAACTGGGCTGTATAGTAATGTCCTCTGCCTCACCAGAATGGAATGAATGGTTCCTATGTGTTTGATTCTATTCCATTATTTCCATTCCAGCCCTTACTATGAGTCGTCCTCCCCTCACCAGCCTCACGCCTGGGTGATCTAGTGTGGATCAGTAGTATCCGTGATGGTGTACTGTAGTAACTGTGTTGTTCCTCCATTATTATGAGCCGTCCTCCTCTCACCAGCCTCCACTGCCTGGGTGATCTAGTGTGGATCAGTAGTATCCGTGATGGTGTACTGTAGTAACTGTGTTGTTCCTCCATTATTATGAGCCGTCCTCCCCTCACCAGCCTCCACTGCCTCTGTGATCTAGTGTGGATCAGTAGTATCCGTGATGGTGTACTATAGTAACTGTGTTGTTCCTCCATTATTATGAGCCGTCCTCCCCTCACCAGCCTCCACTGCCTCTGTGATCTAGTGTGGATCAGTAGTATCCGTGATGGTGTACTGTAGTAACTGTGTTGTTCCTCCATTAGTATGTTAGTTACTAGCATGTGATTGTGGTATTGGAGTTAGGTGCTTGATGAAAGCAACACAACTGTAATTCAACATATTTATTATTACTTATTAGTTGTGACGGTAGACAAACTAATTCTGAATATCAGTTCTTCTGAATACTGTTTTGGAACCAACCTGTAGTGATCAGACATTATTAGCAGATTGTGTTAAATAAATCAATGTGCTTTTGTGTTCACATTTAGACTTGATAACTTTTCTTTGAAGTCAAGTGTTCTTTCAGGATGTGGGTGAAAGGGGAGGAGTGGAGAAGTGGGGAGAGGAGAAGAGGCTGGTGGGGGAGGATGTGGAGAGGAGAGAACAGTGGAAAGGAGAGGAGGGAAAGAGGCTGGTGGGAGAGGATGTGGAGAGGAGAGAACAGAGGAAAGGAGAGGAGGAAAAGAGGCTGGTGGGAGAGGATGTGGAGAGGAGAGAACAGAGGAAAGAGAGGAGAAAAGAGGCTGGTGGGAGAGGAAAGGAGGCTGGAAAGGGAGAGGATGTGGAGATGTGGAGAGGAGAGAACAGAGGAAAGGACAGGAGGGGAGAGAAGGGTGGAGGAGAAGAGGCTGGTTTTGGGAGGATGTGGAGAGAACAGAGGAAAGGAGAGGAGGAAAAGAGGCTGGTGGGGGAGGATGTGGAGAGGAGAGAACAGAGGAAAAGAGAGGAGAGGAGGGGAGAGAAGGGTGGAGGAGAAGAGGCTGGTTTTGGGAGGATGTGGAGAGAACAGAGGAAAGGAGAGGAGGAAAAGAGGCTGGTGGGGGAGGATGTGGAGAGGAGAGAACAGAGGAAATGAGAGGAGGGGAGAGAAGGGTGGAGGAGAAGAGTTGAGAGAAGAATGCTTTATTTCAAAATGCCAAGTAGTCTATAAGACTCAGCTCTGTAAAAAGTACTGCTACCTTGTCTGCCACACACACACACACACACACACACACACACACACACACACACACACACACACACACACACACACACACACACACCCCCACCCACCCACCCACCCTCTGGAGAGCTGAGATATAAGGGTCCTTGGTCTCTCTCTGTTGTATACCAGGTCACAAGCCATGCAGATTACCCTCAAGGACTCAAAAGCCTTTCAACCAGCAGACAGACGTTGATTAGAATATTATTAGAAACCTCTGGTCATATAACCATTATAACCATTCATAACCATTCTAACCAGTCTCATCATGATATATAGTATAATGAGTTATTGTGATCACCTTGACTGTATTGTCTTGTAGTCTGACGTGTGTGTGTGTGTTGTACGTGTGTCTGTTGTACGTGTGTGTGTGTGTGTTGTACGTGTGTGTGTGTCTTGTACGTGTGTGTGTGTCTTGTACGTGTGTGTTTTTGTGTGTGTGTTGAACGCGTGTGTGTGTGTTGAACGCGTGTGTGTGTGTTGAACGCGTGTGTGTGTGTTGAACGTGTGTGTGTGTGTGTGTGTGTGTGTTGTACATGTGTGTGTGTGTGTGTGTGTGTTGTACGTGTGTGTGTCTTGTGTGCGTCTTACGCTGTTGTCTTGGTTTGTCTCTCGTCTCAGTGGTTCCAGAGATAGTCACCCAGGATAACGGTCCAGGTTTGTGTTAAAACGTCTGTGTCTGTCGTGTCCGCTCTCCTCTGTATGTGTTTCTGTGTCTCTCCATGTCTTGGGCCCAGAGTTTACCATAACCATGTGACCTGACCAGGAAGACGCTGGGCCCAAACGCTAACACAGATGCTGTGCAGGGTTGCTGGAGTCAATAATCAGTTCAGTCAATTCAGTTTGTTTCCTGAATTGAAATGGAATTGAGCCTAAACCCTGGTGCTGTGCCTTCCACCTGTACCCCCTAACCTCTCCTGGGCTCTACTGGGTGATGAAGACGATGATGCGTGATCAACTCCTCTTCATCTCTTACAAGGCAGCAGTCATGTAAAAATGTTTCTATAAAAAAAAACATATGTACTAACAATCTCTCTCCCACACCCACCATCCCCTCCTCTAGCCGTGCCAGCCCCTCCCCCGGCAGAGGATGTGGATCGACTCAGACGACGGTTTAATATGAGGATGCTGGTTCCTGGTCGTCCAGTAAAGGAGGTCCCTGCCACCCCCCCTCCCGTCCCTGCAGAGAGACCCGCCTACAGGGAGAAGTTCATTCCTCCAGAGCTCAGCATGTGGGACTACTTTGTGGCCAAAGTAAGGCGTGATGCTGCTCCGCACAACACCACTATATACATACGCTCACTGACAAACCATTTGTTGGTACATACAGTCATTAAAACATCAAAATAGACACAAACAAATAAGCTCTCCTTTCTCTCTCCTCCTCCCTCTCCTCCTCCCTCTCCCCCCCAGCCCTTCCTGCCCCTGTCAGACAGTGGAGCTCTGTATGACTCAGATGAGAGCGGAGAGGAGGATGATGACGACGATGATGATGATGCCTTCCTCTCTGACACACAGATGACTGAACACTCTGACCCCAACTCATACAGGTGTGTCATTGTTGTGCCTTTTCCTACTTGACATCTAAGTAGAGTTCAGCTGTGGACAGCCCTTTGTATTGGGCCATGGTACACTGATTGTTCAGAGTATTTTCTACTAAGATTCAACACCCTGCCATCTTACCTGTAATGTCATGGTATGCTCTCTCTCTTCTCTCTACTCTCTCTCCTCTCTCTCTCTTCTCTCTCCTCTCTCTCTCTTCTCTCTCCTCTCTCTTCTCTCTCCTCTCTCTCTTCTCTCTCCTCTCTCTCTTCTCTCTCTACTCTCTCTCATCTCTCTCTTCTCTCTACTCTCTCTCTACTCTCTCTCTACTCTCTCTCTACTCTCTCTCTACTCTCTCTCTACTCTCTCTCTACTCTCTCTACTCTCTCTACTCTCTCTCTCCTCTCTCTCTCCTCTCTCTCTCCTCTCTCTCTCTCTCCTCTCTCTCTCTCCTCTCTCTCTCTCTCCTCTCTCTCTCCTCTCTCTCCTCTCTCTCTCCTCTCTCCTATATCTCTCCTCTCTCCTCTCTCTCTCTCCTCTCTCTCCTCTCTCTCCTCTCTCCTCTCTCTCCTCTCTCTCCTCTCTCTCTCTCCTCTCTTCTGTCTCCTCTCTTCTCTCTCTTTTCTCTCTCTCCTCTCTCCTCTCTCTCTCCTCTCTCTCTCCCCTCTCTCTCCCCTCTCTCTCCCCTCTCTCTCCTCTCTCTGTCTCTGTGTGTAGTTGGTCTCTGATCCGTCTGGTCATGGTGAAACTGGCTCTACATAACGTCAAGACCTTCCTCCCTCTCACTGGACTGGACTTCACAGGTACACACAAACACACACACACTAGGGTTGAATGGCAGGAAACCGTTTACCGGGATTTACTGCTCAAAACCACTCCATTTCCCGGGATAAATAACTGCGAGAAACTGGTAAATGATAATAAATTATTTATATGAACAGCAAGAAGTGAAATGGAAATGTTAAATTATATGTGATGTCAGACAGCCCATCTCAGGGTGGGGACAGAGAGCCCATCTCAGGGTGGGGACAGAGAGCCCATCTCAGGGTGGGGACAGAGAGCCCATCTAAGGGTGGGGACAGAGAGCCCATCTCAGGGTGGGGACAGAGAGCCCATCTCAGGGTGGGGACAGAGAGCCCATCTCAGGGTGGGGACAGAGAGCCCATCTCAGGGTGGGGACAGAGAGCCCATCTCAGGGTGGGGACAGAGAGCCCATCTCAGGGTGGGGACAGAGAGCCCGTCTCAGGGTGGGGACAGAGAGCCCATCTCAGGGTGGGGGCCGAGAGACCATCTCAGGGTGGGGACAGTTCAGAATGCATGTAGACCTATCATCTCATCATGGTAACTTGTTTTCTTGTGACAGGAAGGCCTGTATTTTCTGCAGCATAGTCTATATTACAGTAATATAAAACCAAGTGTTGTCTAATATACCCAACTCCATCTGGCTTTCAGGGGTCACCTTATTTCTTAATTGTAAAGATATATATTTTTTATTGTAGCCGCAGAGTTTTAAAACAGTCTGTCACTCGAATATCGTTGCTTTAAATCAGTGCCTGACCGAGCACTCTGTCTTTCTCTCTCTCCATCAACTCCATTCAAATTGCATCCAAAATAGATCATCCTGTTCTAGATTGTTCTTTATATATAGATGTCCTAGCCCACTTCTTTCAGGTAATACATTCAATGCAGTATTAGTCTTATATTTAGCAAATTAATTATGGGTTATGCATAATAAGCTTCTAATGAATAGCCTCTTGTCTCTTGCTCAGTACGCACACACCTGTGCTCCGCTGGCCTCTCTCCCTAAATAATGCTCCTTAGCTCTTGGAGTCTCATGCAGGAAAAGATACAGTAGAATAGTTTGTTGGACATTATTATATTTTTGTGTTTCTTATGCCAATAGACTATCAGAAGAGGGACACAAGCTCTTGTTTGCTGAATGTTAAATGCAGCAGCCAATAGAACAAACAGGTAGTTTGAAAGAAGAGTGAACTCACAATGGTGGTAGGTTATAACAGTTATTTATTCAGACCCAGAACCATTCAATCTTCATGAAGAGAAGTGAAAGCCTTCTGCATCTAATTCTGGTCCTATATTATTCAATGATGTCTTTAGAATGATGAAGATAAGGACAACAAAACGTAATTCATTGAACTGTTGAAAGAGAGGAAGGAATGAAGCAACAATAGAGAAAGAGGAGGTTAGCTAGTAACATTAGGGGAAATATTATGAAAGGTCAGCCTACTAATTATACAAATAGGCCCTATTCAATTTCAGAATTCAAATCTAATTTGCTAGCCTGTAGCAACTTTGTAGGCTGCATGTGCTGCACCAGAATCACATGATCTCTCCCTGCTTTATCATGGTTTGAATGAGGTGAGTAAAACCAGTTCATAATCAGTATAATACAATGCAGTACAGGAATACAGATTAACCTACTGGAGCTAGGTTCATTTATTTAGTCAAGAGAGCATATAGCTAGCTACATCTATGGGCTTTTATGTTTTTCTGTCGTGTGTAATGTGCAGTAGACTATATCATATATGTATTGGATAAGGGCACCATCATTTGGGCTTTTTTGGGCTTGGGCTCAGTAAATGTCTTTAATGTAGGGCTCAGTAAATGTCTTTAATGTAGGGCTCAGTAAATGTCTTTAATGTAGGGCTCAGTAAATGTCTTTAATGTAGGGCTCAGTAAATGTCTTTAATGTAGGGCTCAGTAAATGTCTTTAATGTAGGGCTCAGTAAATGTCTTTAATGTAGGGCTCAGTAAATGTCTTTAATGTGTAGGGCTCAGTAAATGTCTTTAATGTGTAGGGCTCAGTAAATGTCTATTGTGTAGGGCTCAGTAAATGTCTAATGTGTAAGGCTCAGTAAATGTCTTTAATGTAGGGCTCAGTAAATGTCTTTAATGTAGGGCTCAGTAAATGTCTAATGTGTAGGGCTCAGTAAATGTCTAATGTGTAAGGCTCATTAAATGTCTTTAATGTAGGGCTCAGTAAATGTCTTTAATGTAGGGCTCAGTAAATGTCTAATGTGTAGGGCTCAGTAAATGTCTAATGTGTAAGGCTCAGTAAATGTATTTAATGTAGGGCTCAGTAAATGTCTTTAATGTAGGGCTCAGTAAATGTCTTTAATGTAGGGCTCAGTAAATGTCTTTAATGTAGGGCTCAGTAAATGTCTTTAATGTAGGGCTCAGTAAATGTCTTTAATGTAGGGCTCAGTAAATGTCTTTAATGTAGGGCTCAGTAAATGTCTTTAATGTGTAGGGCTCAGTAAATGTCTTTAATGTAGGGCTCAGTAAATGTCTTTAATGTAGGGCTCATCAGGCTCAGGTAGCATCAGGGTTGAATTTTGGATCAAAGCTCTAATTACATCCAGACAGGCCTATTTATATACTTTATAATGCTTTTGAATGACACTTCCAGTTTTGAAGGGATATTCCGTGTACCCCGGGAGAAAAGTGAATTATTCTGGGGATGGAACAATTGTAATATACCGGGAAAATATTCAACACTCACTCACTCACTCACTCACTCTCACCCACTCACCCACTCACTCACTCACTCACTCACTCACTCACTCACTCACTCACTCTCTAGAGCGGCGCAACCAAAACAGTTTTTCTTTCTGTTATCGTCCTATCCTCCCTCCATCAGACCTGCCGGTGACATCTCCTCTGGGGAATGCTGTGCTGAAGACACTAGAGAACTGGGAGACCCAACTCCAGGAGAGGATGAACAAGTTTGATGGTCCTCCTCCCAACTACATCAACACCTACCCCACTGACCTCAGCACAGGAGGGGGGCCCGCCATACTGAGACACAAGGCCATGCTGGAGCCTGACAACACACCTTTCAAGTGGGTATTATTCACACACACACACACACACACACAGATACATAGACTACACACACACACAGATACATAGACCACACACACACACACACACACACACACACACACACACACACACACACACACAGAGAGATACATAGACTACACACACTCACACACAGATACATAGACCACAAACAGATACATAGACCATACACAGATATATAGACTACACACAGATACATAGACTACACACACACACACACACACACACAGAGAGAGATCCATAGACTACACACACAGATACATAGACTACACACAGATACATAGACCATAGACTACACACACAGATACTTAGACTACACACACACACACACACACACACACACACACAGAGATACATAGACTACACACAGATACACAGATATATAGACTACAAACAGATACATAGACTACACACACACACACACACACACACACAGAGAGAGATCCATAGACTACACACACAGATACATAGACTACACACAGATACATAGACCATAGACTACACACACAGATACTTAGACTACACACACACACCCATGTTCTCACATGTTTCTGTGTGTGTGTCTCGTGTTCCAGGAATAAGAACCACATTTCGTTCCCTGCGAGGCGTCTTTGGCACTACCTGGTGAAACAGGAAGTTCTTCAGGAGACTCTGATTCGCTATATCTTCACTAAGAAGAGGAAGCAGAGCGAGGTAACGAGCTAAACTGGACCCCTGGTACAATCTGTGTCTGTCTGTCTGTCCCCTACATCTACAGCATGTCTGGTCTCATACACCAGGCATCCTTTATTTACCTGGTTATTACTTACACATTAAACTAGTCAATTGGTCATTATATGTTTCAAGGTATATTCAGAAAGGTGTCATTATATCACCTAACTTGTTAATGATTAATTAAGTGGATTCAGAAAGGTGTCATTATAGCACCTAACTTGTTAATGATTAATTAAGTGGATTCAGAAAGGTGTCATTATAGCACCTAACTTGTTAATGATTAATTAAGTGGATTCAGAAAGGTGTCATTATAGCACCTAACTTGTTAATGAGTACATAGCAGGTAACTTCTGAGAAACAGGTTTAACATAGTGTTACCTCCTCCAGTCCAGCCTCTCCTACAACATGCACCATGTCAGACAGATCATCAGTCTGGATGTGTCCTTAGAATCATCTTCACAACAATAGTTCTTCAAATCCCAAATTCTATTGATTTATATTTGATATATTCTGTATTTTGAGTAAGGTCCATAATTATTTTGTACATTATGGCCCAGTTAATTTAACTTCTGAAGAGTAGTGTATATCACACACACACACACACACACACACACACACACACACACACACTTCTATTGTTATTATTATGGTTTTGACGGCCTTGTATTGTGTAATCAAGAACAGAGAATTCTGTGATGTCTGCACACCATCACTACTACTATCATCACCTCTATTATTAGTATTATTCAAATGTTCATGATCATGTCTGAAGACATCTGCTAACACAGACAGTCATCTTATATGGTGCATCTCCTTTCTAAACGCAATTATAACCACATACATAGATCCTGCTTTGTTGAGATTTGAGTAGAAAGTTAAAGATGTGATTTCAAACTACCTTATACCTGACTTCCAGTAAGTAAACTCTTTAAGGTGTGTTTATTTTGACTTTGGTGTTGAGACTGTGCCCCACCCTCCCCTCCACCCACTGTCATTACATTGAGAGAGACCTCTCCTATCTCCCCAGCACTCCACTCTGTTACCATGTGATTGGACATTGTTTGGGTTGGTAGAAGCCTTTGCCTCATCCACGTATTGACACACTGACTGTGTGTGTGGCTGCGTGTATCTACCATCCAAACAACCCTGTCATTTTTGTTTTCTTCATTTTGTGTTTTGTGCATGTGTTGTGTAGTGTGTTGAAGGCTATATGGATCTCCTCAGCCCAAACTGTGTATCTGGAGCTCTCAGGTCCAACAAGGTAGTATCAAGGTGTCTGTCTGTACAGTATGAACTGGTACCTGCTCAGGGCTGTGTAAGTCTCTCTTCTAATCACTTGGCATGCTTCACCTCAACATTACTACTCACTAACCCAACACAACCAGGGTTTTCCAGAGCTTCACCTCACCATTACTACTCACTAACCCACCATGACCAGGGTTTTCCAGAGCTTCACCTCACCATTACTACTCACTAACCCACCATGACCAGGGTTTTCCAGAGCTTCACCTCACCATTACTACTCACTAACCCAACACTACCAGGGTTTTCCAGAGCTTCACCTCACCATTACTACTCACTAACCCAACACGACCAGGGTTTTCCAGAGCTTCACCTCACCATTACTACTCACTAACCCAACACTACCAGGGTTTTCCAGAGCTTCACCTCAACATTACTACTCACTAACCCAACACTACCAGGGTATTCCAGAGCTTCACCTCACCATTACTACTCACTAACCCAACACTACCAGGGTATTCCAGAGCTTCACCTCACCATTACTACTCACTAACCCAACACTACCAGGGTTTTCCAGAGCTTCACCTCACCATTACTACTCACTAACCCACCATGACCAGGGTTTTCCAGAGCTTCACCTCACCATTACTACTCACTAACCCAACACGACCAGGGTTTTCCAGAGTTTCACCTCACCATTACTACTCACTAACCCACCATGACCAGGGTTTTCCAGAGCTTCACCTCACCATTACTACTCACTAACCCAACACTACCAGGGTTTTCCAGAGTTTCACCTCACCATTACTACTCACTAACCCAACACTACCAGGGTTTTCCAGAGCTTCACCTCACCATTACTACTCACTAACCCACCATGACCAGGGTTTTCCAGAGCTTCACCTCACCATTACTACTCACTATCCCAACACTACCAGGGTTTTCCAGAGCTTCACCTCACCATTACTACTCACTAACCCACCATGACCAGGGTTTTCCAGAGCTTCACCTCACCATTACTACTCACTAACCCAACACTACCAGGGTTTTCCAGAGCTTCACCTCACCATTACTACTCACTAACCCACCATGACCAGGGTTTTCCAGAGCTTCACCTCACCATTACTACTCACTAACCCAACACTACCAGGGTTTTCCAGAGCTTCACCTCACCATTACTACTCACTAACCCAACACGACCAGGGTTTTCCAGAGCTTCACCTCACCATTACTACTCACTAACCCAACACTACCAGGGTTTTCCAGAGCTTCACCTCACCATTACTACTCACTAACCCAACACGACCAGGGTTTTCCAGAGCTTCACCTCACCATTACTACTTACTAACCCAACACGACCAGGGTTTTCCAGAGCTTCACCTCACCATTACTACTCACTAACCCAACACGACCAGGGTTTTCCAGAGCTTCACCTCACCATTACTACTCACTAACCCACCACTACCAGGGTTTTCCAGAGCTTCACCTCACCATTACTACTCACTAACCCAACACTACCAGGGTATTCCAGAGCTTCACCTCACCATTACTACTCACTAACCCACCATGACCAGGGTTTTCCAGAGCTTCACCTCACCATTACTACTCACTAACCCACCATGACCAGGGTTTTCCAGAGCTTCACCTCACCATTACTACTCACTAACCCACCATGACCAGGGTTTTCCAGAGCTTCACCTCACCATTACTACTCACTAACCCAACACGACCAGGGTTTTCCAGAGCTTCACCTCCCAACACACCAGGGTTTTCCAGAGCTTCACCTCACCATTACTACTCACTAACCCAACACGACCAGGGTTTTCCAGAAATCACATTTGTAATATTCCTGGAATCAGGAAGGAATAAGAATCCGTAATCCTTAAACCAGGATTTCTGAAAAATGTAAGAATTTGGGGAAAGTTAGCATAATTTTGCAACCTTACCTACTACCTAACCTCACTGTCACTAACCCACTAACTCATCACATCACCTCACCCCACTGACACGGTCTGTCACTAACCCACTACCTCATCACCTCACTGTCACTAACCCATTAACTCATCACATCACCTCACCCAAATGTCTGTCACTAACCTACCTCATCACATCACCTCACCCCACTGACAAGGTCTGTCACTAACCCACTATCTCATCACCTCAACCCACTGTCTTTCACTAACCCACTACCTCATCACCTCAACCCAATGTCTGTCACTAACCCACTACCTCATCACCTCAACCCACTGTCTGTCACTAACCCACTACCTCATCACCTCAACCCACTGTCTGTCACTAACCCACTACCTCATCACCTCAACCCACTGTCTGTCACTAACCCACTACCTCATTACATCACCTCACCACACTGACACGGTCTGTCTCTACCCCCACTAACACACTGACACGGTCTGTCTCTACCCCCACTAACACACTGACACGGTCTGTCTCTACCCCCACCAACACACTGACACGGTCTGTCTCTACCCCCACCAACACACGGTCTGTCTCTACCCCCACCAACACACGGTCTGTCTCTACCCCCACCAACACACGGTCTGTCTCTACCCCCACCAACACACGGTCTGTCTCTACCCCCACTAACACACGGTCTGTCTCTACCCCCACTAACACACGGTCTGTCTCTACCCCCACTGACACACGGTCTGTCTCTACCCCCACTGACACACGGTCTGTCTCTACCCCCACTGACACACGGTCTGTCTCTACCCCCACTGACACACGGTCTGTCTCTACCCCCACTGACACACGGTCTGTCTCTACCCCCACTGACACACGGTCTGTCTCTACCCCCACTGACACACGGTCTGTCTCTACCTCCACTGACACACGGTCTGTCTCTACCCCCACTGACACACTGACACGGTCTGTCTCTACCCCCACTGACACACTGACACGGTCTGTCTCTACCCCCACTAACACACTGACACGGTCTGTCTCTACCCCCACTAACACGGTCTGTCTCTACCCCCACTAACACGGTCTGTCTCTACCCCCACTAACACACTGACACTGTCTGTCTCTACCCCCACTAACACACTGACACGGTCTGTCTCTACCCCCACTAACACACTGACACGGTCTGTCTCTACCCACACTGACACGGTCTGTCTCTACCCCCACTAACACACTGACACGGTCTGTCTCTACCCCCACTAACACACTGACACGGTCTGTCTCTACCCACACTGACACGGTCTGTCTCTACCCCCACTAACACACTGACACGGTCTGTCTCTACCCCCACTAACACACTGACACGGTCTGTCTCTACCCCCACCAACACACGGTCTGTCTCTACCCCCACTAACACACGGTCTGTCTCTACCCCCACTAACACACGGTCTGTCTCTACCCCCCACTAACACACGGTCTGTCTCTACCCCCACTAACACACGGTCTGTCTCTACCCCCACTAACACACGGTCTGTCTCTACCCCCACTAACACACGGTCTGTCTCTACCCCCACTAACACACGGTCTGTCTCTACCCCCCACTAACACACGGTCTGTCTCTACCCCCCACTAACACACGGTCTGTCTCTACCCCCCACTAACACACGGTCTGTCTCTACCCCCCCACTAACACACGGTCTGTCTCTAGCCCCCACTAACACACGGTCTGTCTCTCCCCCCACTAACACACGGTCTGTCTCTCCCCCCACTAACACACGGTCTGTCTCTACCCCCACTAACACACGGTCTGTCTCTACCCCCACTGACACACGGTCTGTCTCTACCCCCACTGACACACGGTCTGTCTCTACCCCCACTGACACACGGTCTGTCTCTACCCCCACTGACACATGGTCTGTCTCTGTCTGGTCATTCCTTCTATAGCTGGGCCTAAAGTCTTTCATTCTTCTGCTGCTGGACCCATTCTTCATCTCTTCCTAAATACTATCATCCCCTCTTTAATGATGACTTATTCCAGCCCCTCTTCCAGCTCTGACAGAGAGGTGTCACGTGGACCTAACCTGCATGTTCTCTCTGAGTGCTCACTGTGTCACTGCTGTGTGTGGCTGTGTGTCAGTGTAGGGGTGTTGTGATAGCGTGTGGCTGTGTGTGTATGTAACAGGTGTCTATGCTAAGACATTGTGTGTCTGTGTACAGTATGTATGTACCAGGTGTACTAAATGATGGCGGGTGCTGTGATAATGTGTTCCAGGTGGAGGGAGACTTAGGCTACCCAGGAAGGAATGCTAAGATCATCCACAAGGAGTCTGACATCATCATGGCCTTCGCCATCAACAGGGTGAGAGACCTCTGCAGTGCACACAGACACCCACACACAAAGCTTTCCCATTTGATGAACATGGCACCTGAATGTCAAACTACGTCAGGTTTTAGAGTCCGACACCATTAACATATAACAGTCTAAGCCCCGTCTAATTTGATACTTTTTTTTACATCTATTTAATCCCTTATTTTTGTCACTAAACAGTCTCCATATATACTTCCATAAATGATTTTAAACTGGTACCGGGGGACCTTCAGACTGGACTTGTGAGACCTGTGGACGTCCTAGAGCAGAACAGCCCATGTATACGTGTTCCTGAGAGTCTCACCTTTACACAGATCAGTGTTTAGCCCAAACTGTTGGGACCCTACAGACAGAAGTTGGCAGATCGGCAGTATCGGCTTCAGACCAGTCCCAAGACGCTTGTGGGGGTCGTAGAGCAAAATGAAGAACACCATCGTGTTCCTGAGAGTCTCCTCCGTAAAGGGATTTTTGTCCAAACCGTTCCGTCGCTACAGACGATTTTGTGAGAGTACCGATTTTCTGATGTCTCATGGTCTGACAAACACTGCTCTAGCTCTGTCACCTTTCACCCCAAATGCGGAAGTGTTACTTAGGCGGATGCGGTGGATTGAGACACATCCAATGCAAAATAAATGATATCTGTAACTTAAACTGATGGATTTTTGTATTCTGCTAAATAGATTTCCACATGGGCGTGGACATCAGCCTTAGGGGGGTTAACACACAGTTCACCACATATAAATGTTCTGTACGTTGGAATGTGTCTACTCATTCAGATGATGTGGTATACATTTACTGGCCTCTTCTCTCCCTCCCTCCTCCCCTCCCCCCTCTTCTCTCCCTCCCTCGTCCCCTCTTCCTCCCCTCCCTCCCTCGTCCCCTCCTCCCCTCTTCTCTCCCTCCCCCCCCTCGTCCCCTCTTCTCTCCCTCCCTCGTCCCCTCCTCCCCTCTCGTCCCCTCCTCCCTCCCCCCTCCCCCTTCTTCTCTCCCTCCCTCCCTTATCCCCTCCTCCCCTCTCTTCTCCCCTCTCTTCTCCCCCCCTCTTCTCTCCCTCCCTCGTCCCCTCCCCCTCTTCTCTCCTTCCCTTGTCCCCTCTCTTCTCTCCCTCCCTCCCCTCTCTCTTCTCTCCCTCCCCCCCTCTCTTCTCTCCCTCCCTCCCCCTCTTCTCTCCCTCCCTCCCTCCTCTTCTCTCCCTCCCTCCCTTATCCCCTCCTCCCCTCACTTCTCTCCCTCCCTCCCTTCCCCTCCCACCCCCCCCCCCCCCTCTCTCTCTCCCTCCCTCGTCCCCTCCCCGCTCTTCTCTCCCTCCCTCGTCCCCTCTCTTCTCTCCCTCCCTCGTCCCCTCTCTTCTCTCCCTCCCTCGTCCCCTCTCTTCTCTCCCTCCCTCGTCCCCTCTCTTCTCTCCCTCCCTCGTCCCCTCTCTTCTCTCCCTCCCTCGTCCCCCCTCTTCTCTCCCTCCCTCCCCCCTCTCTCCTCCCCCTCCAGGCTAACACCAATGAGATAGTGCTGGCGTCCACTCACGACGTGCAGGAGGTTGATGTGTCCACTCTGTTAGCTGCTCAGCCCTACACCTGGATAGGAGAGGACTTTGACAAGGAGTCACACAGGTCAGTACACTGTTACACACACATATACACATACACATATACACATATTCATACATTGTGTTGGACTTCTTTCTCTCCTCAGTTCTGATGACGTGGACTACCGTTCTTCCCACACTAACGTTGCCCAGGCCTCCTCTACCCCGTCCCACTTCAACCCCAAAGACATGGCAGCCTCTGCATCCATGCCCTGGCTAGGGAGTGGGCAGACCAGCATGGGTGCTAGTGTGGTATGACACACAAACATCCTTCACTCACTCACTCACTCACTCACACACACAAAACATCCTCCACACACTCACTTACTCACTCACACACATACACACACAAAACATCCTACACACACAAAACATCCTCCACTCACTCACAAATTCACTCACACACAAAACATCCTACACACTCAAAACATCCACTCACTCACTCACTCACACACACATACACACACAAAACATCCTACACACACAAAACATCCTCCACTCACTCACATACACACAGATGCATAGTATAATCACACACACAGACACACACACACATACATACACACATATATATATATATATATATATATATATATATACCTTGTTTTTGAAAGAAAAGCACATTTTCTGTCCATTAAAATAACATCAAATTGATCAGAAATACATTGTTAATGTTGTAAATTACTATTGTAGCTTGAAACGTCTGATTTTTAATGGAATATCTACATAGGCGTACAGAGGCCCATTTTCATCAACCATCACTCCTGTGTTCCAATGGCACGTTGTGTTAGCTAATCCAAGTTTATCATCAAGTTTATCGCCAACCCAGACAGGATGACCACATCAGTGAATCAACCCACTCAGTTGACGCACCCCCTCTGTATACTACTCCCTTTACAGAACCGCGCAAACTGGCTCTAACCAGAATAGAAAGAGGAGTGGGAGGCCCCGGTGCACAACTGGGAAAGAGGACAAGTACTTTAAAGTGTCTAGTTTGAGAAACAGACACCTCACAAGTATTCAACTGTCAGCTTCATTAAATTGTACCCGCAAAACACCAGTCTCAACGTCAACAGTGAAGAGGCGACTCCGGTATGCTGGCCTTTTTTAGCCTGTAATCGAACCCACTAATGCTTGATCTCCAGATACTCAACTAGTCTACAGAAGGCCCGTTTTATAGCTTCTTTAATTAGAAAAACAGTTTTCAGCTGTGCTAACATAATTGAAAAATGGTTTTCTAATGATAAATTAGTATTTTAAAATGATAAACTTGGATTAGCTAATCTAACGTGCCATTGGAACACAGGAGTGATGGTTGCTGATAATGGGCCTCTGTACGCCTATGTAGATATTCCATAAAAAATCTGCCATTTCCAGCTACAATAGTCATTTACAACATTAACAATGTCTACACTGTATTTCTGATCAATTTGATGTTATTTTAATGGACAACAAAATGTGCTTTTCTTTCAAAAACAAGGACATTTCTAAGTGACCCCAAACTTTTGACATTTCAGTTGAATGCATTCAGTTGGACAACTGACTAGGTACAGTATCTCCTTTCCTACTTTCCATTTACTTGGACCTTGTCAGTGCAGTGTAGTCCAGTGAGAGAGGTAGTAGTCTGTACTGACCTGTAGAGGGACACAGTACTCAGGAGTCAAACCTCCGTCCCAGCCTGTCTGGCTCACAGCTCACCACTCTAAACTCAAGGTCCTGTCTGTTTATTATGAAAAGCCCTTCCTATTGTCTCTCCCCACACTGCTCTGGTGTCATAGGTAATATGTGCAGCAGTACCTAGCAGAACTCATCAGAGTACTGCAAGACAGTACGGTTTAAAGCAAGCAGACAAACGTTTTACTTTCAATGTCAGAAGTCATTGTCTCACCCTATTCCTCACTCGCTGTGTCTGAACTGAGGCCCGCTAGCTGGACCTAGTCAGTCCAGTGAATATGGACACTGCTTTATCTATCTCAGGCCAAACAGACAGAGAGTTGAGGACTAAACAGGCTGGTAGATGAGTCTATGTTACCAGAGATAGGCAGTGTGTGTGTTTGTATGAGAGAGATGGGAGAGTATCAACACACAGATACCCAGCTCTCACAGCGTCTCCTCGGCTGCCCAAGGTACAGGCCTGCGTCACCGCATCAACACTTCTCAAATATGTCCCCATTCAAGTGATAATTCTTCATGCTACAGTCAATATGGAGTACCTTGTACCAGAAGTATAAATATGTCCCATTCTAGTGATAATTCTTCATGCTACAGTCAATATGGAGTACCTTGTACCAGAAGTATAAATATGTCCCATTCTAGTGATAATTCTTCATGCTACAGTCAATATGGAGTACCTTGTACCAGAAGTATAAATATGTCCCCATTCTAGTGATAATTCTTCATGCTACAGTCAATATGGAGTACCTTGTACCAGAAGTATAAATATGTCCCATTCTAGTGATAATTCTTCATGCTACAGTCAATATGGAGTACCTTGTACCAGAAGTATAAATATGTCCCATTCTAGTGATAATTCTTCATGCTACAGTCAATATGGAGTACCTTGTACCAGAAGTATAAATATGTCCCATTCTAGTGATAATTCTTCATGCTACAGTCAATATGGAGTACCTTGTACCAGAAGTATAAATATGTCCCATTCTAGTGATAATTCTTCATGCTACAGTCAATATGGAGTACCTTGTACCAGAAGAATAAATATGTCCCATTCTAGTGATAATTCTTCATGCTACAGTCAATATGGAGTACCTTGTACCAGAAGTATAAATATGTCCCCATTCTAGTGATAATTCTTCATGCTACAGTCAATATGGAGTACCTTGTACCAGAAGTATAAATATGTCCCCATTCTAGTGATAATTCTTCATGCTACAGTCAATATGGAGTACCTTGTACCAGAAGTATAAATATGTCCTATTCTAGTGATAATTCTTCATGCTACAGTCAATATGGAGTACCTTGTACCAGAAGTATAAATATGTCCCATTCTAGTGATAATTCTTCATGCTACAGTCAATATGGAGTACCTTGTACCAGAAGTATAAATATGTCCTATGCTAGGTGGTGAGTCTTGGTAAGGCCAGACTGTATGTGTAAAACAGGTCCCAGTTCAGATGATGAATCCCCTTTAGAGTGAAAGGTTGTAGAGTAGTTTTAATGACTTAAAAGAAAGACCTGCCCACTGCTCTGGCCAGTATCACTTCAGTTTATGAAGCTGACGTATCGGCATGTTGGCCTTCATCAGAGCTGTTTCAGTGTAAAGAAATGTCCTAGTTGACTACTGAAGTCCGTAGTGTAGGGCTTCACTGTGTATTGACTGAATGTTTTAAAGACTGAGGTTTCAAATGAAGTTTGATGTATTAGGTTATTTAAATGTTGTTTTTCAGATTATGAAGAGGAACCTGAACAATGTGAAGAGAATGACCTCCCACCCCATATTCCAGTACTGTAGGTACCATCTAATGTATACAGTACCATATACCACTACTAGGTAATATACAGTATACCACTACTAGGTTGTATACAGTATGTCACTACTAGGTTATATACAGTATACCACTACTTGGTTATATACAGTATACCACTACTAGGTTATATACAGTATGCCACTACTAGGTTATATACAGTATGTGTACTATACAGCATACTGACGGCCTGTACACAACACTGTTTGAATGACGGGTCTGCTCCTTCAAACAGGGGAATTTCAAACATTTCCTAATGTTTCTGTGTCTGTGTATTAGATATGACTGGGGCTCAGGACGGCAGTGTCCGTATGTTTGAGTGGAACAGGCCACAGCAACTCATCTGCTTCAGACAGGCAGGCAATGCCAGAGTCACACGCCTCTACTTCAACTCACAGGGAAACAAGGTCCACACACAGACACACACACAGACAACAATACTATTTGTCATCCTCAGTATTATGATTGTGCTGATCTCTCTGTGTTGGTCTGTCTGTCTGTCTCTCTCTGTGTCGCTGTCTCTCTGTATCTGTGTCTGTCTCTCTCTTCCTGTCGCTCTCTCTGTATCTGCCTCTCTGTCTATCTCGCTCTGTCTTTCTCTCTGTCTATCTCTGTCTGTCTCTCGCTATCTCTCTCTCTCTCCACGTCTCTCTCCCTCTGTCTATCTTTCTCTCTGTCTCTCTCTCTCTGTCTGTCTCTGTCTCTCGCTATCTCTGTCTCTCTCTCTGTCTCTCTCTCGCTATCTTTGTCTCTCTCTCTCGCTATCTCTGTCTTTCTCTGTCTCTCTGTCTCTTGCTATCTCTCTGTCTGTCTCTCGCTATCCCTCTGTCTCTGTCTCTCGCTATCTCTCTGTCTCTCGCTATCTCTCTGTCTCTCTCTCTCTTTCTGTCTCTGTCTGTCTCTCCAGTGTGGTGTATCAGATGGAGAAGGCTTCCTCAGTCTGTGGCAGGTCAACCAGACCTCCTCCAACCCCAAGCCCTACGTGGTACGTAGCACACACACACACACACACACACACACACACACACACACACACACACACACACACACACACACACACACACACACACACACTGGTGCTTGAAGGATTAGGGATGGGGGTTTTACAGAGGGTGGGAGAGTGAGAGAGTGGGCGTGTGTGAGTGATAGAGCGATTGGGTGTGATCGATTTCCTCTGTCTGCTTGACTGAGGCTAACACAGCCTTCTATCGCCCTTCCTCTCTCGCTCGGTCTGACTCCTCCTCTTGTCTTTCTCTCCCCCTCTTTTCTTTCTCTCCCCCTCTCTGTTCTTTCTCTCCCTCTTTCTCTGTCTTGCTCTATTTTGCTCTCCCTCTCTCTCTCTCTTTCGCTCTCCCTGTCTCTTTCTCGATCTCCTCTCTCTCTCTCAATCTCCCTCTCCCTCTCTGTCTCTCTCTCGGTCTCTGTCTCTCCCTCTCTCTCTCTGACTAACTCTCTCTCGGTCTCTGTCTCTCCCTCTCTCTCTCTGTCTCACTCTCTGTCTCTTTCCCTCTCTCTCTCTGACTCACTCTCTCTCTGTCTCTTTCCCTCTCTCTCTCTGTCTCACTCTCGGTCTCTGTCTCTTTCTGTCCTCTCTCTCTCTGACTCACTATCTCTCTCTGTCTCTCTCTAGAGTTGGCAGTGCCACTCTAAGACCTGTGGTGATTTTGCCTTCATCACTTCCTCCAGTCTCATCGCAACGGCAGGACAGTCCAACGACAGCAGGTCAGTATCAACATTACATATCAAAACTACACCATTCTCAATACTGTCATAACAGTAACTCCAATGACTGAAACTCTTTTCTCCTTTTCTCCTCCAGAAATGTCTGCCTGTGGGACACTCTTATTTCACCTAGTAACGCCATGGTACATGGTAAGATTTAGTTGTAATTTCAGTCCTCCAGAAATGTCTTCCTGTGGGACACTCTTATTTCCCCTAGTAACGCCATGGTACATGGTAAGATTTAGTTGTAATTTCAGTCCTCCAGAAATGTCTTCCTGTGGGACACTCTTATTTCCCCTAGTAACGCCATGGTACATGGTAAGATTTAGTTGTAATTTCAGTCCTCCAGAAATGTCTTCCTGTGGGACACTGTTATTTCACCTAGTAACGCCATGGTACATGGTAAGATTTAGTTGTCATTTCAGTCCTCCAGAAATGAACATACAAAGTTACCACAGCAGATAAAACCAGCCAAATGAACTAGTTAGATGCCACAATTGTGTCTCCATTACATGAAAGATTAGGTGACCGATCAAATTTAGACTTGATCAAGCAAAGTAGAGGAGAGTGGGGTAAGTTAGGACATTTTTACATTCAGCATCACTCTGTCAAGGGAAATATAGACTTATTTTTAACAAAGATATTTAAGCAATAAGGCATGAGAACTCTGGGAGTATTATGTGATAACTCCAAACTAAGGGCTGTTCTTAGGCCAGAGGTGAAGAATGTAGCTAGCAGAGGATCAATGATAACTCCAGAATAAGGGCTGTTCTTAGGCCAGAGGTGAAGAATGTAGCTAGCAGAGGATCAATGATAACTCCAGACTAAGGGCTGTTCTTAGGCCAGAGGTGAAGAATGTAGCTAGCAGAGGATCAATGATAACTCCAGACTAAGGGCTGTTCTTAGGCCAGAGGTGAAGAATGTAGCTAGCAGAGGTTCAATGATAACTCCAGACTAAGAGCTGTTCTTAGGCCAGAGGTGAAGAATGTAGCTAGCAGAGGATCAATGATAACTCCAGACTAAGGGCTGTTCTTAGGCCAGAGGTGAAGAATGTAGTTAGCAGAGGTTCAATGATAACGAGAGACAAGAACTTCAATAAATAATGATTTAATAAATAATTTATAAATAGGCAACCAGAACTGGATGTTTGTATTTGTATTTATTAAGGATCCCCATTAGTTCCTGCCAAGACATCAGCTACTCTTCATGAGGTCCATTAGTTCCTGCCAAGGCATCAGCTACTCTTCATGAGGTCCATTAGTTCCTGCCAAGACATCAGCTACTCTTCATGAGGTCCATTAGTTCCTGCCAAGGCAGCAGCTACTCTTACTGGGGTCCATTAGTTCCTGCCAAGACAGCAGCTACTCTTCCTGTGGTCCATTAGTTCCTGCCAAGGCAGCAGCTACTCTTCCTGTGGTCCATTAGTTCCTGCCAAGGCATCAGCTACTCTTCCTGTGGTCCATTAGTTCCTGCCAAGGCATCAGCTACTCTTCCTGTGGTCCATTAGTTCCTGCCAAGGCAGCAGCTACTCTTCCTGGGGTCCATTAGTTCCTGCCAAGGCATCAGCTACTCTTCCTGGGGTCCATTAGTTCCTGCCAAGGCATCAGCTACTCTTCATGGGGTTCATTAGTTCCTGCCAAGACAGCAGCTACTCTTACTGGGGTCCATTAGTTCCTGCCAAGGCAGCAGTTACTCTTCCTGTGGTCCATTAGTTCCTGCCAAGGCAGCAGCTACTCTTCCTGTGGTCCATTAGTTCCTGCCAAGGCATCAGCTACTCTTCCTGTGGTCCATTAGTTCCTGCCAAGGCATCAGCTACTCTTCCTGTGGTCCATTAGTTCCTGCCAAGGCAGCAGCTACTCTTCCTGGGGTCCATTAGTTCCTGCCAAGGCATCAGCTACTCTTCCTGGGGTCCATTAGTTCCTGCCAAGGCATCAGCTACTCTTCATGGGGTTCATTAGTTCCTGCCAAGACAGCAGCTACTCTTACTGGGGTCCATTAGTTCCTGCCAAGGCAGCAGTTACTCTTCCTGTGGTCCATTAGTTCCTGCCAAGGCAGCAGCTACTCTTCCTGTGGTCCATTAGTTCCTGCCAAGGCATCAGCTACTCTTCCTGTGGTCCATTAGTTCCTGCCAAGGCATCAGCTACTCTTCCTGTGGTCCATTAGTTCCTGCCAAGGCAGCAGCTACTCTTCCTGGGGTCCATTAGTTCCTGCCAAGGCATCAGCTACTCTTCCTGGGGTCCATTAGTTCCTGCCAAGGCATCAGCTACTCTTCATGGGGTTCATTAGTTCCTGCCAAGACAGCAGCTACTCTTACTGGGGTCCATTAGTTCCTGCCAAGGCATCAGCTACTCTTCCTGGGGTCCATTAGTTCCTGCCAAGGCAGCAGTTACTCTTCCTGTGGTCCATTAGTTCCTGCCAAGGCATCAGCTACTCTTCATGAGGTCCATTAGTTCCTGCCAAGGCATCAGCTACTCTTCCTGTGGTCCATTAGTTCCTGCCAAGGCATCAGCTACTCTTCCTGTGGTCCATTAGTTCCTGCCAAGGCAGCAGCTACTCTTCCTGTGGTCCATTAGTTCCTGCCAAAGTAGCAGCTACTCTTCCTGGGGTCCATTAGTTCCTGCCAAGGCATCAGCTACTCTTCCTGTGGTCCATTAGTTCCTGCCAAGGCAGCAGTTACTCTTCCTGTGGTCCATTAGTTCCTGCCAAGGCAGCAGCTATTCTTCTTGTGGTCCATTATTTCCTGCCAAGGCAGAAGCTACTCTTCCTGGGTTTCATTAGTTCCTGCCAAGGCATCAGCTACTCTTCATGGGGTCCATTCGTTCCTGCCAAGGCATCAGCTACTCTTCATGAGGTCCATTAGTTCCTGCCAAGGCAGCAGTTACTCTTCCTGTAGTTCCTGCAAAGGCATCAGCTACTCTTCATGGGGTCCATTCGTTCCTGCCAAGGCATCAGCTACTCTTCCTATGGTCCATTAGTTCCTGCCAAGGCAGCAGTTGCTCTTCCTGTGGTCCATTAGTTCCTGCAAAGGCATCAGCTACTCTTCATGGGGTCCATTCGTTCCTGCCAAGGCATCAGCTGCTCTTCATGAGGTCCATTAGTTCCTGCCAAGGCATCAGCTACTCTTCATGAGGTCCATTAGTTCCTGCCAAGGCAACAGCTACTCTTCATGAGGTCCATTAGTTTCTGCTAAATCAGCAGCTTCTCTTCCTGTGGTCCATTAGTTCCTGCCAAGGCAGCAGCTACTCTTACTGGGGTCCATTCGTTCCTGCCAAGGCAGCAGCTACTCTTCCTGGAGTCCATTAGTTCCTGCCAAGGCAGCAGCTACTCTTCCTGGAGTCCATTAGTTCCTGCCAAGGCAGCAGCTACTCTTCCTGTGGTCCAGTAACATTAAGGCAGTTGTTGTTGTGTATCCCTGGGAATAATCCAAATTTATGTAAACATTACAGTTTTGAAAACATAGCTTGGCCAAAAAAAAGTGGTCTCCCGTTTATGGGGTAAGTTGAGCATAGGAACAGGGTAAGTTGATCATAGGAACAGGGTAAGTTGGGCATGGGAACAGGGTAAGTTGAGCATAGGAACAGGGTACTTTGAGCATAGGAACAGGGTAAATTGAGCATAGGAACAGGGTAAGTTGAGCATAGGAACAGGGTAAGTTGAGCATAGGAACAGGGTACTTTGAGCATAGGAACAGGGTAAGTTGAGCATAGGAACAGGGTAAGTTGAGCATAGGAACAGGGTAAGTTGAGCATAGGAACAGGGTAAGTTGAGCATAGGAACAGGGTAAGTTGAGCATAGGAACAGGGTAAGTTGAGCATAGGAACAGGGTAAGTTGAGCATAGGAACAGGGTAAGTTGAGCATAGGAACAGGGTAAGTTGAGCATGGGAACAGGGTAAGTTGAGCATGGGAATAGGGTAAGTTGAGCATAGGAACAGGGTAAGTTGATCATAGGAACAGGGTAAATTGAGCATAGGAACAGGGTAAGTTGAGCATAGGAACAGGGTAAGTTGAGCATAGGAACAGGGTAAGTTGAGCATAGGAACAGGGTAAATTGAGCATGGGAACAGGGTAAGTTGAGCATGGGAATAGGGTAAGTTGATCATAGGAACAGGGTAAGTTGAGCATAGGAACAGGGTAAGTTGAGCATAGGAACAGGGTAAGTTGAGCATAGGAACAGGGTAAGTTGAGCATAGGAACAGGGTAAGTTGATCATAGGAACAGGGTATGTTGAGCATAGGAACAGGGTAAATTGAGCATAGGAACAGGGTAAGTTGAGCATAGGAACAGGATAAGTTGAGCATAGAAACTTGTTTGTCTTTGAATCATTTTAAGCATCTGTAAACACGGATTAACACCTCCAACTTTGTACTGGTTTGAACACATTTAACATAAGCCCTGGTGTTACCTAATATCCCAGCGATACTACCTCGCGCTACACCTGGAAATAAAACACTTCATGTTGCTCAACTTGCCATTGGCTCAACCGTTGGCTCAACTTATCCCATTCGCTCATCTTACCCCAAGGCAAACATTTTACTATATTAGCCCACACAGATACAAGAATGCACTTTCATGCTAGGTTTAGGTCCTCATACTGAAGCTTATAGAGAGCCCAACTGATGTGTAGAACAAGCTTTAAATGATCTACTTTAGTTTAGATACAAGCATCATGACACCTCTAACACAATTCATTCATTTGACTTGGTGAAAATCCACTTTTTTAAACCTTGCTTACCACTTTTTCACAGACTCCATGAAATGATGTCCTCTTCCTAAATGTTTGGTCAAATTATACTTTTTGTTTATGGTTTCCTAGAAACAAGGGCTGGCTCAACTCACCGTTTGGTTCAACTTACCCCACTGTCCCCTGTTTTAGTGTTGTCACTAATAACTCCTAGTTGTGATCTGTCTCTCCAGCCTTCCCGTGCCATGAGAACGGTGCAACGGTGTTGCAGTACGCTCCCAAGCAGCAGCTGCTTATCTCAGGAGGCAGGAAGGGCTTTGTGTGTGTGTTTGACATCCGACAGAGACAGCTGCTACACACCTTCCAGGCCCACGACTCAGCCGTCAAAGCCCTGGCGCTCGACACCTCCGAAGACTTCTTCGTAACCGGCTCGGCTGAGGGGAACATGAAGGTGATTTTCCTTATTACCTTGTAATGAGGAAAATGGAATTAGAATCTTCCTAAATTGAAATGGAATGGTTCCCAACCCTGTCAACCATTAATCTGTGCTCTCCAGCTGTATTTCAATGACCACATGTGTGTAAAAATGTATGTAAGTCACATGATTGATCTGTGTAAGACATGTAATTCCATTAATGTATTGATCATTGCCTTTCTCTTTACCTCTCTCTTTCACTCCCCCTCTCCTTCTCCTCCAGGTGTGGAAGCTGGCAGGCCATGGCCTCATGCACTCGTTTAGCACAGAGCATGCCAAGCAGTCCATCTTCCGGAACATCGGAGCAGGCGTCATGCAGGTGGAGACCCGCCCCGGCAACCGTATATTCACCTGCGGCGCCGACGGAACCCTCAAGATGAGGGTTCTACCCGACCGCTACAACATCCCCTCTAGCATCTTCGACATTCTGTAGACCCCAAACCACTTCCTGTACTGTCTGTAGAGAGGTCATCTGATTGGTTAGTGGTTGAACGTTGAAACGATAACCAAACTTTCACTCGAATATTCAACATCTTGTAGAAACGTAAATACCTGGAAGTGTCTAAATGGCGGTGGATAGGAAGGAGTAAGGTTGAAAGATTAACCAAACTTTCTTTCACTAGTATAACATTGTGTAGAGAGCCTAGACTTGTGTGAGAGAGACGAAGAGAGATCGGGGTGAAGGTTTACAGATAGATCACTAAGTATATTACACTGCTGGATAGGCTAGTTGAGAGGGCTCTAATGATATGTGTGACGTAGAGGTGAAAGGTTGAGAGATGACCAAGGTTTCAGCAGCTTTGAGAGAGCAACAGAGAGTGTACGGTACAGTATGACGTTACCTAGAGGAAATGGTATCAGAAAAGTTCAATTGAGCTGTGAATATTTTTTTCTTTCCCAGAGCCTAAAAGTGTGTATTAAAACATAAAGCAACAGGTTCCAGACTTGATTTTAACAGTTAGATTTCCTGTCATTTTAAAAGCGGCTGCTGGACGTTTACGAGTGTGTCAGTCCATATGAAAGCTATGCATGACTTCCTGTTCTCGTTTTAAGCGGTGCAATCACATGGTTTATTGACATGATAGTGCTCTGTACAAGTGCTCAAACTCTTCAAAAGTGTGTATCTGTTGTCATTTTGTGCCCATAAGCTGAAAAAGTCTCTTAGCATCTACATTAACCAGCACTGTGGTTCCTTTAGTCAGACAGTCAGTGGTCTGGTGTGACTCTGAAGTTGTTGATCTGCATTTTGTTGAAATGGTTTCATCCTCTTCATCCCCTGGCTAATCTCACTGTTAATGACAACGTTTAATGGCACACTATCCCCATAGTGACCCCATCCCATAACAGTGGCTGCCCAGTGACTTGCTAGCCTACTCCATCGATTGATCTATAGATTGATTGAGCCTAGCAGCTATGTGATCACACCTCTTGTGTATCTGCCGCCCGCCTGCCGTCAAAAGCCTGTTTGTGCGGCAGCAGCGGCCTCACTGCTACAACCTTGTGTTTGGAAGATGGTGTGTTTTGATTCTGTGACTGTGTGTAGTCTATATGTCTCATCTGTCTGTTCCACTGAATACCCCCCCCCCTCCCCCGAGAAGAAAGAAACACATGGGGTCTGTTATGTTCTGTATGGGTCTGTTATGTTCTGTATGGGTGGGTCTGTTATGTTCTGTATGGGTCTGTTATGTTCTGTTATGCTCTGTACGGGTCTGTTATGTTCTGTATGGGTGGGTCTGTTATGTTCTGTATGGGTCTGTTATGTTCTGTTATGTTCTGTATGGGTCTGTTATGTTCTGTATGGGTGGGTCTGTTATGTTCTGTATGGGTCTGTTATGTTCTGTATGGGTCTGTTATGTTCTGTAATGTTCTGTATGGGTCTGTTATGTTCCTTTATGGGTGGGTCGGTTATGTTCTGTATGGGTCTGTTATGTTCTGTATGGGTCTGTTATGTTCTGTATGGGTCTGTTATGTTCTGTATGGGTCTGTTATGTTCTGTATGGGTCTGTTATGTTCTGTATGGGTCTGTTATGTTCTGTATGGGTCTGTTATGTTCTGTATGGGTCTGTAATGTTCTGTATGGGTCTGTAATGTTCTGTATGGGTCTGTTATGTTCTGTATGGGTCTGTAATGTTCTGTATGGGTCTGTTATGTTCTGTATGGGTCTGTTATGTTCTGTATGGGTCTGTTATGTTCTGTATGGGTCTGTTATGTTCTGTATGGGTCTGTTATGTTCTGTATGGGTCTGTAATGTTCTGTATGGGTCTGTTATGTTCTGTATGGGTCTGTTATGTTCTGTATGGGTCTGTTATGTTCTGTATGGGTCTGTTATGTTCTGTATGGGTCTGTAATGTTCTGTATGGGTCTGTTATGTTCTGTATGGGTCTGTTATGTTCTGTATGGGTCTGTTATGTTCTGTATGGGTCTGTTATGTTCTGTATGGGTCTGTTATGTTCTGTATGGGTCTGTTATGTTCTGTATGGGTCTGTTATGTTCTGTATGGGTCTGTTATGTTCTGTATGGGTCTGTTATGTTCTGTATGGGTCTGTTATGTTCTGTATGGGTCTGTTATGTTCTGTATGGGTCTGTTATGTTCTGTATGGGTCTGTTATGTTCTGTATGGGTCTGTTATGTTCTGTATGGGTCTGTTATGTTCTGTATGGGTCTGTTATGTTCTGTATGGGTCTGTTATGTTCTGTATGGGTCTGTTATGTTCTGTATGGGTCTGTTATGTTCTGTATGGGTGGGTCTGTTATGTTCTGTATGGGTGGGTCTGTTATGTTCTGCATGGGTCTGTTATGTTCTGCATGGGTCTGTTATGTTCTGTATGGGTCTGTTATGTTCTGTATGGGTCTGTTATGTTCTGTATGGGTCTGTTATGTTCTGTATGGGTCTGTTATGTTCTGTATGGGTCTGTTATGTTCTGTATGGGTCTGTTATGTTCTGTATGGGTCTGTTATGTTCTGTATGGGTCTGTTATGTTCTGTATGGGTCTGTTATGTTCTGTATGGGTCTGTTATGTTCTGTATGGGTCTGTTATGTTCTGTATGGGTCTGTTATGTTCTGTATGGGTCTGTTATGTTCTGTATGGGTCTGTTATGTTCTGTATGGGTCTGTAATGTTCTGTATGGGTCTGTTATGTTCTGTATGGGTCTGTTATGTTCTGTATGGGTCTGTTATGTTCTGTATGGGTCTGTTATGTTCTGTATGGGTCTGTTATGTTCTGTATGGGTCTGTTATGTTCTGTATGGGTCTGTTATGTTCTGTATGGGTCTGTTATGTTCTGTATGGGTCTGTATGTTCTGTATGGGTCTGTTATGTTCTGTATGGGTCTGTTATGTTCTGTATGGGTCTGTTATGTTCTGTATGGGTCTGTTATGTTCTGTATGGGTCTGTAATGTTCTGTATGGGTCTGTTATGTTCTGTATGGGTCTGTTATGTTCTGTATGGGTCTGTTATGTTCTGTATGGGTCTGTTATGTTCTGTATGGGTCTGTTATGTTCTGTATGGGTCTGTTATGTTCTGTATGGGTCTGTTATGTTCTGTATGGGTCTGTTATGTTCTGTATGGGTCTGTTATGTTCTGTATGGGTCTGTTATGTTCTGTATGGGTCTGTTATGTTCTGTATGGGTCTGTTATGTTCTGTATGGGTCTGTTATGTTCTGTATGGGTCTGTTATGTTCTGTATGGGTCTGTTATGTTCTGTATGGGTCTGTTATGTTCTGTATGGGTCTGTTATGTTCTGTATGGGTCTGTTATGTTCTGTATGGGTCTGTTATGTTCTGTATGGGTCTGTTATGTTCTGTATGGGTCTGTTATGTTCTGTATGGGTCTGTTATGTTCTGTATGGGTCTGTTATGTTCTGTATGGGTCTGTTATGTTCTGTATGGGTCTGTTATGTTCTGTATGGGTCTGTTATGTTCTGTATGGGTCTGTTATGTTCTGTATGGGTCTGTTATGTTCTGTATGGGTCTGTTATGTTCTGTATGGGTCTGTTATGTTCTGTATGGGTCTGTTATGTTCTGTATGGGTCTGTTATGTTCTGTATGGGTCTGTTATGTATGGGTCTGTTATGTTCTGTATGGGTCTGTTATGTTCTGTATGGGTCTGTTATGTTCTGTATGGGTCTGTTATGTTCTGGATGGGTCTGTTATGTTCTGTATGGGTCTGTTATGTTCTGGATGGGTCTGTTATGTTCTGTATGGGTCTGTTTTTGCACAAACATTTTATTTTTTGTTGTTGAACTATTGACCTATTTGTTTTTGGTTGTTTGGTTGGTTGGTTGGTTGGTTGGTGGGTTGGTGGGTGGGTTGGTTGGTTGGTGGGTTGGTGGGTTGGTGGGTTGGTGGGTTGGTGGGTTGGTTGGTTGGTTGGTTGGTTGGTTAGTTGGTTGGTTGGTGGGTGGGTTGGTTGGTTGGTTGGTTGGTTGGTGGGTTGGTGGGTTGGTGGGTTGGTTGGTTGGTATGTGGGTTGGTTGGTTGTTTCTTTGCAGGCTGTTGTTATTTGTGTTGGACTTTTTGCCTTTTACTTTAGGAATGTAAGGGGTTAATACTGTATTTTACTGGGACATAGTGCAACATGGCATAGGTTTGTGTTTGGTGATACTACTGTACTGTATTGTTTTTACAAACCTTATTGAATAGATATTTGCACTCAAATCTGGGGACACTAAAAGTTTATTTCAAAACGAATAGGCTATGTGAAGAACAAATAAACTACTGTTATATACAAATGAATGTCTGGCTGTATTTGGCCTAGTAGTACAAAGTTAAATAGTTTTAATATATACATATATGAAATACCACAGCAGCTTGTACAAACATGAAAGCGTTTGACTTAATTTTTTGTTTTGTATCATACCGGCTGGATTAGTTGTATCTTTTGTTAAATGTTTGTATTGTTTTTATTATTAAACAGATTTGTGTTTCCTTCCCTCCGTCTGGGTACCACGTCTGATCTCTGACCTCTGTTTACATATTCTACCTTCCCTCCGTCTGGGTACCACGTCTGATCTCTGACATCTGTTTACATATTCTACCTTCCCTCCGTCTGGGTACCACGTCTGATCTCTGACATCTGTTTACATATTCTACCTTCTCTCCGTCTGGGTACCACGTCTGATCTCTGACATCTGTTTACATATTCTACCTTCTCTCGTGTGTTAGTACTTATGAAGCCTTATAATGCCTTATAAACATTCATAGGTCACCTTATAGATGCAGTCATAGAGGATAATTAAAAACATCACAGTGAAGCAATAACACGCTAGGCACCTTACAAAAAGGTACAGAGCCTTGTTTTGCTTTATGGTACATGCTTCATAATGCTCTATAACATCTATAAGGGGATATTCATGTCTATAAGATATTAACACTTCATAATGCTCTATAACATCTATAAGGGGATATTCATGTCTATAAGATATTAACACTTCATAATGCTCTATAACATCTATAAGGGGATATTCATGTCTATAAGATATTAACACTTCATAATGCTCTATAACATCTATAAGGGGATATTCATGTCTATATAAGATATTAACACTTCATAATGCTCTATAACATCTATAAGGGGATAATCATGTATATAAGATATTAACACTTTATAGTGCTCTATAACATCTATAAGGGGATATTCATGTATATAAGATATTAACACTTCATAATGCTCTATAACATCTATAAGGGGATATTCATGTCTATTTAAGATATTAACACTTCATAATGCTCTATAACATCTATAAGGGGATATTCATGTATATAAGATATTAACACTTCATAGTGCTCTATAACATCTATAAGGGGATATTCATGTATATAAGATATTAACACTTCATAGTGCTCTATAACATCTATAAGGGGATATTCATGTCTAAATAAGATATTAACACTTCATAAAAAGGTGCTTTAAGTTAAGTGTTGTTCAGGTGTCTACAGTATATATCTATCTAAAGCTCAGTATGGGGAGGCTATGACTAGATAACTAGAGAGAGTCCAGAGAGAGACAGGAATATATAGCAGGCTGTCCTACCGTGGTCAAAGTTCTACCTTTGTAAGTTGAATAAATTATTTTTATTTCATCAGGTTGATTTTATGTTTGTTTCTGTATTTTCTCTCTCTAGACATGATAATCAGTAGAGACCATGCAGCAGCAAATATCATTGTCGGGAATGAACATATGTACAGATTTCCAATATAGGTCTTTTTAAAACATGTTGCTCTCTGTAAGGGAAGCTGGTCATGGTAGGATCCAAGTAAATATGGAAACACATTTCTGATACCTATTTTGTCATGCAGTCACAGGGAAAGTCTAGTAAGGACTTTACAGCTATAAATAGTATTATCTCCACAAAAAGCCATGTTTCCAGGGTAGACCTTAAAGAGTTACATTTACCAAATAAATATAATATACAAGTGAGAGACATAAAAACAATATAACAAGTCAAATGGTTAATAAGTATCCTTACAAAAAGAGAATTCCACGATCTCAAATGGAAAAACATGGAAAACAGTACAGCAATTCTTTTACTGTTTAGACCATCGCCACAATACAATATAGACTATAACAATTATATTATAATGATCTACTTCCTACTCTGATAAGCCCTTATTCAGTTCAACTCTACATTGGAAAAGGTACAGTATGTGCATCTTTGGAAGCTGTAATCCAATTGGAACAAATATTTGAACAGCACTCACATCTTTATCCCAGCCAGCAGTCCCAAAAGGCCATTAGAAAAGAGTCCTTGTTGAGATGGCATAAAACTAAAGACAACACGTACATATTATAAATAAAAAACAGCCATAATATTCACGATTGCTGTTCATCTTTAATTAAGCACTTTAAAAAGCTGGCCATCTTTAATCAGAATACCATTCAAATACCATCTGAATACTGTCAAAACAATGTCAGAATACTGTAAAAAAAATACCATCAAAACACCCTCAGAATACCATCAAAACACTGTCTTAGTCATCAGAGATGAAGTGCACCACATACAGCTTCACGTAGCTCTGATCCCACACATACAGGTGTCTGTTATTGGGGCTATAGGACAGCATGGCCAGCACCCCGCCAGGGGACCTCAGTTCAAAGGTCACGTTGACCGGTTTCCCCTTCAGGAGGTCGAAGGCAAAGGTCACACGGGTGTCCTTGGTGTCGGTGACGTAGAGTACGCCACAGGCCACGAAGGCGTTGCCGGCCTTGGTCCTGGGGTAGGTGGTGTTGATGTACGATGTGACAGAGAAGCTCTTCAGGTCCAGCTGGGCCACCATAATGCTGTCGTCCAGACTGGAGGCAAAGATGAGCCACAGGCCGTTCTCATCCGCCGCCAGCTTGAAGTAGGTCTTGGAGTTGTAGAGAAGGTAGGACAGGTTGTGGTACAGAGCATTGTTGATGGCCAGGGTGTGGAGACGCTTGGACTGCAGGTCGAACCTGGGGGATGAATGGAGGGTGTAAATAAACAATGTACATTTCTACATTTACCTTTGCTTTCCTTTTTCTTTCCTTAGGAACTGTGCACCACAATGCCACACCAGCAGAAGAAAAGAAGAGTCTCAGGATCAGGATCATACACAGCCAGTGACATCACAAAGACAGAATATTTTTCTTCAAGACTTAAACTGCACAAGGCCAAAAAGCTTCACCTTGATTTCTCTCTGACAACTATCCATTGTTATCAGACAAATATCTAGTGCGGTAGGAGCTATGGGATCAGTTGGATTCAAGCAGGGTAACTACCGTCCCTTCTTTACCTGGCAAGGTTGGAGGTGCCAAACTATGCTTCTTTACCTGGCCAGGTTGGAGGTGCCAAACTATGCTTCTTTACCTGGCCAGGTTGGAGGTGCCAAACTATGCTTCTTTACCTGGCCAGGTTGGAGGTGCCAAACTATGTTTTTTTACCTGGCCAGGTTGGAGGTGCCAAACTATGCTTCTTTACCTGGCCAGGTTGGAGGTGCCAAACTATGGTTCTTTACCTGGCCAGGTTGGAGGTGCCAAACTATGGTTCTTTACCTGGCCAGGTTGGAGGTGCCAAACTATGGTTCTTTACCTGGCCAGGTTGGAGGTGCCAAACTATGTTTTTTTACCTGGCCAGATTGGAGGTGCCAAACTATGCTTCTTTACCTGGCCAGGTTGGAGGTGCCAAACTATGGTTTTTTACCTGGCCAGATTGGAGGTGCCAAACTATGGTTCTTTACCTGGCCAGGTTGGAGATGCCAAACTATGGTTCTTTACCTGGCCAGGTTGGAGGTGCCAAACTATGGTTCTTTACATGGCCAGGTTGGAGGTGCCAAACTATGGTTCCATACCTGGCCAGGTTGGTGGTTCCAGCGATGTGATAGTAGAAGGATCCGTTATGAACGGCATGGCCACACCCCTGGTAGAACTTCCTGCCGTCGATGACCTCACTGGTGGCATTCTGGAATGAGGCGATGCTCTTGTACTCCTTCACCGTGCGACCTGGAGACATAGGATTGGTTGTTGTGTGAGTGTGTAGGAGGTACCAGAGAAGTGCTAAAGATAATGTGATTGGCTGTTGCCTGCGTTTGGCTGGTACCAGAGAAATGCTAAAGACATTTGATTGGCTGTTGTGTGAGTTTGGGAGGTACCAGAGAAATGTTCGGCCACCCAGATGCGTTTGTCGTTCAGCACAGCCGTGTCTTTCATCCACGTTCCGAACGTACTCTCCATCTTAGATATGTTACGGGGGTTGATCAGGGACTTGATGATGCACTCTGGGGAACAGAAGATAAAACATTTATTATTTAATTGATTGATAGATTGATTGGTTTGCATATTCAGTCATATTAAGATTTTGTCTGAGGGTTTTTAAACAAATTCTTCAAGTCATGCAAGTCATTGTACCATTTTTCTTATTTAGTGGTATCTCCTGTAACTTCCCAGCCTCTTTGGCAGACAGAGTCCCATCGTTTGGTACAGCATGTGAAGGATCTGAAATAGTCAATGATAATCAATGAAAGAAGTGATGATGATAGAATCAGTAGGAAAGTTGGAGGTGTGTAGAGGAACTGTAGTATAGATAGTAACAGGCTGACTCACCCAGGATCTGGGCAGCATGGGTGGGGGGGTGGGGGGGGGGGGGGGTTGGGATAGATACGGGAGTTGGGTAGGATAAGTAGCTGTGTGCAGGGTAGTTACCCACCCAGGGTCTGGGCAGCGTGGATGGGAAAATTGGCCCGGTGACTCCTGTTTCTGGGGGGCCCCTGGGGTCCTTGTGGGCCAGGCGGTCCAGGAGGGCCAATGGGGCCTGGAGTACCAGGAGGACCAGCCGGACCTGGGGGGCCTAGACAGACCCGAAAGACAAGGATTTTCACAATCACGTTGTATTTCAAGTAGAGCTGTCCAGGCATAAACTGGATCGACTGGTCATGAAACAGGAAAGGGCTTGCCCACACTAATGTTGCAACACATACAGGTACCTTAAGTGTTGTGCTAAGACCACATTCATTTGCAGTTCAAATGAAGATCTGTTAAGATTTTGCAATAAAGGTATGTGCTGAACCATTTGAGTGTTCCATGGTGACGGTACAGCAAGTCTCGTCATGTACTTTAGGAGTCATAGTGATAGTCTATCTAATATAGACAGTGGACATTGTCATTTCTGTCCGTTCTTACCCTCCAAGATGACATCGTTGGACGATTGTGTATTTTCTCCTGCGGGTCCAGGTTCTCCTCTGTCTCCTTTCTCCCCTGGCTCACCTTTCTCCCCTGTGAAGGAACACGGTTATCGTTTGTCATATGTGCAGGTGATTTACAAACCCTAACTTGAGACATGGAATGAAACAGGAATTCATAAAGACCTGATCCAAAAATAAACCCTAGCTTCATAAGATTCTCATAGACCACAATCAAATGAGTCAAGCTTGTGTAATGTGCGAGACGTGGGTTCTTATATCTGAGCTACTGTTAAGAAGAAGAGTTCCCACAATGTGAACTAGACATGGGTCTACTAAATCTTCGCTTCAGTCTGGAAATTCCAAGGATTCGTCAAGTCAAAGCCATTCCAGTAAACCATGAACCATTCCATTCACTTCTCCTGGGCTGCTAAAATATTGTCTATTTAGTGCCCTACTTTTGAGCAGGGCCCATAGGGCTCTGGTCAAAAGTAGTGCACTATATAGGAAATAGGGTGTGAATCATGTCCTTCCCTCCTGAGGAACGCACCAGTGGGCTGATGGGAGAATGAGGTTTACAGCCCATTCAAGAGCAGCCCAAAACTACAGAGTCATGAATGACATTAGTCTACTGTGGGACAGAAGAGCAGTTTCCTTTCTTCCTCCGTTTCCGGTTCTATGGTGTTTCCACCACAATGATTCAGCATTGTGACACCACATATCTCATAGATCTGAATGGCTGTCCAATGACAGTTGGAAATAAGAATAGGCGAAAGAAATGATGTATGTGGAGATCTGTGTGTATCTTATGTGTGTATCTGGGTGCACTGTGGGGTTATTGCATGCAAGTGTAGGTGTGTAAGTGTGTGCATGTGTGTGTCTGAATATATGTGTGTGTCTCTGTGGTTGTGTGTGTTTCTACACTATGTTTGTGTGTGTGTGTGTGTGTGTGTGTGTGTGTGTGGTTGCTTGTGTGTCTGAGGCTGTGTGTGTTAGGGTGCATGTTATTGAGCTCCCTGAGGAGATCTGCTCTACCCTTTCTATGTTCTATTATCTCTCTCTTTTCAGTCACAGAACCAGACAGAGCCCCAGGTAACAATACATAATGGACACATCAGATGATAGACAGATAGATACAATGAGGCAGAAAATAGAGAGTAAGAATTATTCTCTCTGTTACTGTAAAAGGGTCTTTCACTCCATACCTCTCTTCCCTCGTTTTCCATCAGCCCCAGGCAGTCCATCTAGTCCTGGGATGCCATCAGTGCCAATGTGCCCCAGCAGACCATGCAGGCCAGGTAGCCCTGCCATACATACATTACAATCACTGTACTTTACATGGACGGGCAGCCCTATCATAAATACATTACAACCATATTACTCTACATGGTCAGGCAGCCCTATCATACATACATTACAACCACTGTACTTTACATGGTCAGGCAGCCCTATCATAAATACATTACAACCATATTACTCTACATGGTCAGGCAGCCCTATCATACATACATTACAACCACTGTACTCTACATGGTCAGGCAGCCCTATCATACATACATTACAACCATATTACTCTACATGGTCAGGCAGCCCTATCATACATACATTACAACCACAGTACTCTACATGGTCAGGCAGCCCTATCATATACAAACACATCACAACCACAGTACTTTACATGGTCAGGCAGCCCTATCATATACAAACACAGTACTTTACATGGTCTGGCAGCCCTATCATAAATACATTACAACCATATTACTCTACATGGTCAGGCAGCCCTATCATATACAAACACAGTACTTTACATGGTCTGGCAGCCCTATCATACATACATTACAACCATATTACTCTACATGGTCAGGCAGCCCTATCATACATACATTACAACCACTGTACTTTACATGGTCAGGCAGCCCTATCATATACAAACACAGTACTTTACATGGTCAAGCAGACCTATCATATACAAACACATTACAACCACAGTACTTTACATGGTCAGGCAGCCCTATCATTTACAAACACAGTACTTTACATGGTCAGGCAGACCTATCATACATACATTACAACCACAGTACTCTACATGGTCAGGCAGCCCTATCATATACAAACACAGTACTTTACATGGTCAGGCAGCCCTATCATACATACATTACAACCACAGTACTTTACATGGCCAGGCAGCCCTATCATATATACATTACAACCACTGTACTTTACATGGCCAGGCAGCCCTATCATATACAACCACTGTACTTTACATAGACAGGCAGACCTATCATAAATACATTACAACCACAGTACTTTACATGGTCAGACAGCCCTATCATACATACATTACAACCACAGTACTTTACATGGTCAGGCAGCCCTATCATAAATACATTACAACCATATTACTCTACATGGTCAGGCAGCCCTATCATATACAAACACATTACTACCACAGTACTTTACATGGTCAGGCAGCCCTATCATATACAAACACAGTCCTTTACATGGTCAGGCAGCTCTATCATAAATACATTACAACCACTGTACTTTACATGGCCAGGCAGCCCTATCATATACAACCACTGTACCTTACATGGTCAGGCAGCCCTATCATACATACATTACAACCACTGTACTTTACATGGCCAGGCAGCCCTATCATATACAAACACAGTACTTTACATGGTCAGGCAGCCCTATCATAAATACATTACAACCACAGTACTCTACATGGTCCGACAGACCTATCATATACAAACACAGTACTTACATGGTCAGGCAGACCTATCATATACAAACACAGTACTTTACATGGTCAGGCAGCCCTATCATACATACATTACAACCACTGTACTTTACATGTCCAGGCAGCCCTATCATATACAAACACAGTACTTTACATGGTCAGGCAGCCCTATCATAAATACATTACAACCACAGTACTCTACATGGTCAGGCAGCCCTATCATATACAAACACAGTACTTTACATGGTCAGGCAGACCTATCATATACAAACACAGTACTTTACATGGTCAGGCAGCCCTATCATAAATACATTACAACCACTGTACTTTACATGGTCAGGCAGCCCTATCATACATACATTACAACCACTGTACTTTACATGGTCAGGCAGCCCTATCATATACAAACACAGTACTTTACATGGTCAGGCAGCCCTATCATATACAAACACAGTACTTTACATGGTCAGGCAGCCCTATCATATACAAACACAGTACTTTACATGGTCAGGCAGACCTATCATATACAAACACAGTACTTTACATGGTCAGGCAGCCCTATCATAAATACATTACAACCACTGTACTTTACATGGTCAGGCAGCCCTATCATATACAAACACAGTACTTTACATGGTCAGGCAGCCCTATCATATACAAACACAGTACTTTACATGGTCAGGCAGCCCTATCATACATACATTACAACCACAGTACTCTACATGGTCAGGCAGCCCTATCATATACAAACACAGTACTTTACATGGTCAGGCAGACCTATCATATACAAACACAGTACTTTACATGGTCAGGCAGCCCTATCATAAATACATTACAACCACTGTACTTTACATGGTCAGGCAGCCCTATCATACATACATTACAACCACTGTACTTTACATGGTCAGGCAGCCCTATCATATACAAACACAGTACTTTACATGGTCAGGCAGCCCTATCATATACAAACACAGTACTTTACATGGTCAGGCAGCCCTATCATATACAAACACAGTACTTTACATGGTCAGGCAGACCTATCATATACAAACACAGTACTTTACATGGTCAGGCAGCCCTATCATAAATACATTACAACCACTGTACTTTACATGGTCAGGCAGCCCTATCATATACAAACACAGTACTTTACATGGTCAGGCAGCCCTATCATATACAAATACAGTACTTTACATGGTCAGGCAGCCCTATCATATACAAACACAGTACTTTACATGGTCAGACAGACCTATCATATACAAACACAGTACTTTACATGGTCAGGCAGACCTATCATATACAAACACAGTACTTTACATGATCAGACAGACCTATCATATACAAACACAGTACTTTACATGGTCAGACAGACCTATCATATACAAACACAGTACTTTACATGGTCAGACAGACCTATCATATACAAACACAGTACTTTACATGGTCAGGCAGACCTATCATATACAAACACAGTACTTTACATGGTCAGACAGACCTATCATATACAAACACAGTACTTTACATGGTCAGACAGACCTATCATATACAAACACAGTACTTTACATGGTCAGGCAGACCTATCATATACAAACACAGTACTTTACATGGTCAGGCAGCCCTATCATAAATACATTACAACCACTGTACTTTACCTGGTCAGGCAGCCCTATCATATACAAACACAGTACTTTACATGGTCAGGCAGACCTATCATATACAAACACAGTACTTTACATGGTCAGGCAGCCCTATCATAAATACATTACAACCACTGTACTTTACATGGTCAGGCAGCCCTATCATATACAAACACAGTACTTTACATGGTCAGGCAGCCCTATCATATACAAACACAGTACTTTACATGGTCAGACAGACCTATCATATACAAACACAGTACTTTACATGGTCAGGCAGACCTATCATATACAAACACAGTACTTTACATGATCAGACAGACCTATCATATACAAACACAGTACTTTACATGGTCAGGCAGACCTATCATATACAAACACAGTACTTTACATGATCAGACAGACCTATCATATACAAACACAGTACTTTACATGGTCAGACAGACCTATCATATACAAACACAGTACTTTACATGGTCAGACAGACCTATCATATACAAACACAGTACTTTACATGGTCAGGCAGACCTATCATATACAAACACAGTACTTTACATGGTCAGACAGACCTATCATATACAAACACAGTACTTTACATGGTCAGACAGACCTATCATATACAAACACAGTACTTTACATGGTCAGGCAGACCTATCATATACAAACACAGTACTTTACATGGTCAGGCAGCCCTATCATAAATACATTACAACCACTGTACTTTACATGGTCAGGCAGCCCTATCATGCAGGAGTAATATCTGAAGTACAGATGCATATCCGTGGGCAAAACATTTAATGAATACACAATCTTAAGCAATATCCCAGAGATGCTCTGGAAGAGTCCTTGGGATACTTAACATTATGTGGGGGTCCAGTGTGTTTTCTGTTATTTTGCCATGGTTACACCAAGTTACTGGGATATGCTTATGGGTCACTCTAGCAAAAAGCTGTGGCATGGCTAAAAAGGGATTGAGTGATGGCTAAGATGATCAATATGAATCGGTTAAGTGTTTAATCAGTTGACAACTTACCAGGGGGTCCAGGAGGGCCGGGTGGTCCTACAACACAACATAGAGAGATCAGGGGATGATAACACACTGCACCTTGACTGGTGAGAACATGTAGGAAAATGTGTGAAACTCCACTTGAATTCACATCAGTTACACGAGGGAAAGAAGAGTGTGAATTATTATTACTGTTCATTATTGGGACATACCAGCTATGCAGACTCCCTTGGTGCTGTTACAGATATCCAACAACACTTTGACCTGGAAACAAACAAACAAATAAACCCCTTTTATTGAGGAAGAAACGAGATGCATACAGCATGTATGAACATTTCAGTAGAATACAATAGAATGGAATAAATGAAACTATATCAAAATGACATAACAGACTTGAACACAGTTTTGTCTTTAACAAGAGTCATGAATTTAGTCTGTTAAGAGTCTGTTCATTGTTTTTCTATGACTGTTTGTTCTAGCTGTAGAACACAGCTTTTTCTCTTTCAAACGGATCATGTATATAAATGCCAGTGCTTACGTCTGAGATGCTCACTACATACCTTAGCGCCCACACACACACACACACACACACACACCACACACACACACACACACACACACACACACACACACACACGTATACAAAGAGAGATGGATAGCCTAGCTTACCGGCACCATAGAATATGTCATCATCATCATCATGTCGTCCTGTATCTCAGTCTTCTGGAAGCCCTTTGTCTTCCTGTGTTTGTGGTTCAGCTCATGTCTCATCTTCTTCCCCATCTCCTTCCCCATCTCCTTTCCCATCTCCTTGTCCATCTCCTTGTCCATCTTTTCCCTCAACGTGTGGTGTAACTCCTCTCTCAACTCAGGGTGTACCTCCTCTCCTGTGTCCAGCCCACCTGGCCCCGTTTCCTGCCCCTGATATAGCCCCTGGGTCACCTCCTGGCCCTGATGTAGCCCCTGGGTCACCTCCTGCCCCTGATGTAGCCCCTGAGTCACCTCCTGCCCCTGATGTAGCCCCTGGATCACCTCCTGCCCCTGATGTAGCCCCTGGGTCACCTCCTGCAGGAGTTCCTGGCTCTCCTGATGGTTCAGCTCCCTCAGCTCTAGCCTCAGCTCCTCCTTTAACTCCTGTCGTAGCTCCCTCTCCAGCTCACGACTCCTCTTGTTACGGGAGTACTGGTACTCCCCCTGCTCCCTCTGCTCCTTCCCCAGACCCCTTTCACCTCCTCCTGCACCTCCTCCACGCAGCCCTGCCAGCCACCCTGGGCCTAAGATAAGATAAGAAATACCCGTACATGATTAATCCCCGAGGGGTAATTGTTTAATCATTCATTACATCGTCTTGGAAAGTGTCAGCAACTCATTTATGTTACGTATGTCTGTCCACGACAGATTCATCATTGCAGTATGTTCACACAGCCACAAAGACAAACAGACAAAGATCAACAATAAAAGTAGTGAAAACATAGCAGTATTAAAAGAGCAGCAGCACCTCCTCTTAGCTCCGCCAGCCTCCCTGCGCCTCCTGCTGCTACACCTCCTCGGGGCACCTCCTGGAGGAACTCCACCACGGAGCTCTGTTCCACTTCCTCCAGCCTGGCCTCGGTGAGCTCCACACGGCTCCACAGCTGGTTCTGTTGCACTAGGAGCACCAGGAGAGCCACAGTGTTGACCAGTGCCAAGGCACACGTCCCGTATATAATCACCCGCAGGGAGACAGACAGACTTGGGCGTGAGGGGAGCATCTCACACCCTCCAATCCCTCCTCCACCTCCTCCCTTCCGGGAGTCAGCGACTAGCTTCAGCATTCAGAACCGGATAATATGGTTAGAGACAGTCCAAGAAGTATATCTTCTCCAACAGAATCCAACAACACAAAGGGAGTAAGTCTTCTTGGAAGGTTCTAGTCTAGTGGGTTAGAGCAGAATCCAATAAATACTCTTTCTCCTAAAGAGGGAGTCTGCAATTCTAATAGAATCCAAAAGGACAGAAGTGTATATGTCCACTCCAGACCATAGATACTGTACGTCTGAGAAAGAAAAGTCCCAAACTCTAGACTGCGT
>NW_027261027.1:57500-147500 GCF_045791955.1 Oncorhynchus clarkii lewisi
TCAAAAACGTTTGAAAAGGTTGTTGCGCAGCAACTCACCGCCTTCCTGAAGACAAACAATGTATACGAAATGCTTCAGTCTGGTTTTAGACCCCATCATAGCACTGAGACTGCACTTGTGAAGGTGGTAAATTACCTTTTAATGGCGTCAGACCGAGGCTCTGCATCTGTCCTCGTGCTCCTAGACCTTAGTGCTGCTTTTGATACCATCGATCACCACATTCTATTGGAGAGATTGGAAACCCAAATTGGTCTACACGGACAAGTTCTGGCCTGGTTTAGATCTTATCTGTCGGAAAGATATCAGTTTGTCTCTGTGAATGGTTTGTCCTCTGACAAATCAACTATACATTTAGTGTTCCATAAGGCTCCGTTTTAGGACCACTATTGTTTTCACTATATATTTTACCTCTTGGGGATGTCATTCGAAAACATAACAGTAACTTTCACTGCTATGCGGATGACATACAGCTGTACATTTCAATGAAACGGTGGTGAAGCACGAAAATTGCCCTCGCTGGAAGTCTGTGTTTCAGACATAAGGTAGTGGATGGCTGCAATCTTTCTACTTTTAAACTCGGACAAAACAGAGATGCTTGTTCTAGGTCCCAAGAAACAAAGAGATCTTCTGTTGAATCTGACAATTAATCTTGATGGTTGTACAGTCGCCTCAAATAAAACTGTGAAGGACCTCGGCGTTACTCTGGACCCTGATCTCTCTTTTGACGAACATATCAAGACTGTTTCAAGGACAGCTTTTTTCCATCTACATAAAATTGCAAAAATCTGAAATTTTCTGTCCAAAAATTATGCAGAAAAATTAATCCATGCTTTTGTTTCTTCTAGGTTAAACTACTGCAATGCTCTACTTTCCCGCTACCCGGATAAAGCACTAAATAAACTTCAGTTAGTGCTAAGTATGGCTGCTAGAATCCTGACTAGAACCCAAAAATTTGATCATATTACTCCAGTGCTAGCCTCCCTACACTGGCTTTCTGTCAAGGCAAGGGCTGATTTCAAGGTTTTACTGCTAACCTACAAAGCATTACATGGGCTTGCTCCTACCTATCTTTCCGATTTGGTCCTGCCGTACATACCTACACGTACGCTACGGTCACAAGACGCAGGCCTCCTAATTGTCCTTAGAATTTCTAAGCAAGGAGGCAGGGCTTTCTCCTATAGAGCTCCATTTTTATGGAATGGTCTGCCTACCCATGTGAGAGACGCAGACTCGTCTTAATTGAAGACTCATCTCTTCAGTAGGTCCTATGATTGAGTGTAGTCTGGCCCAGGAGTGTGAAGGTGAACAGAAAGGCACTGGAGCAACGAACCGCCCTTACTGTCTCTGCCTGCCCGGTTCCCCTCTCTCCACTGGGATTCTCTGCCTCTAACCCTATTACAGGGGATGAGTCACTGGCTTACTGATGCTCTTCCATGCCGTCTCCAGGAAGGGTGCGTCACTTGAGTGGGTTGAGTCACTGACGTGGTCTTCCTGTCTGGGTTGGCTCCCCTCCTTGGGTTGTGCCGTGGTGGAGATCTTTGTGGGCTATACTCGGCCTTGTGTCAGGATGGTAAGTTGGTGGTTGAAGATATCCCTCTAGTGGTGTGGGGGCTGTGCTTTGGCAAAGAGGGTGGGGTTATATCCTGCATGTTTGGCCCTGTCCGGGGGTATCATCAGATGGGACCACAGTGTCTCCTGACCCCTCCTATCTCAGCCTCTAGTATTTATGCTGCAGTAGTTTATATGTCGGGGGGCTAGGGTCAGTCTGTTATATCTGGAGTATTTCTCCTGTCTTATCCGGTGTCCTGTGTGAATTTCCAAATGCACATACAAAAGTGCACTACTTTTGACCAGGGTCCATAATGTGCTAAATAGTGAATAGGGTGCTATATGGTATGCACCCAGAGAGACTTCACTACTCACACCCTCCTTTAACCAACAGCCACTTGCTCTACTGAGCTCTAGTTTATACTGATAGAACAGCCCCGGGATGCTCAGACCATTAAAAGGTCAAGGATAGAGAGGAAACAGATCAAAAAAGGTTCTGTCAAATATACGATGTATATTCAAACGGATTGACAGTTCCTCTGCAACCCACTCTATCCAACAACTATATTCTCTCTCTCTTTTACTATTCTCTGTTTTCTTCTACTCTCTCTGTCTTTGTCTTTTCTCTTCCTCTTCCATTGGCAGTGGCTGTGAGAACGTTCCTTTCCTCTCCTCCTCCTACTCCACCAGTGCAGATGTCTTCCCAGCTGGCTTGGCAGTATGTTCATAACGACCAGCTGTCTATTGACCTGCTGTGTCCTGATAGCCTTCACTACCCTCCTTTCCCTGCCTCCTTTCCTCACCTCATTTCCTTCACCAGAACCCTTCTTTCTTAATCTCCTTTACTTAATCAGAACCCTCCTTTCCTTACCTCCTTTGCTTCATCAGAACACTCTTTTCCTAGTCGCCTTTCCTTCAGCATAGTCCAAAATACCTCATCTCCTTTCCCCCCCAAGTCCTGGGTTAAAGTTGGTGAACAGGACAGAATGGGAACACTGGGGAACAAATCACATTGTGACCTAACTGCAGAGGAGTGAGTGGGCAAAGTGACTCTCATTCCAGACTTTGCCGAAGTCTCTCTCTCTCTCTCTCTGTCTCTCTCTCTCTCTCTCTCTCTCTCAACAGTGGAGAATCCCCCTTTTCTGCATTTTTTGCAAACCCCCAGAACAGACAGTCAGTGACGCGGTAAAAGGTTAGGGTTCAAAGGTTATGAGTGAAAGGTTAGGGGTGGGCAACAGGGACTATGTTCAGAGGTCTGTAGTCAATGGACACCATCAACAGAAGTATCCAATGAATACAGCTCTCATTTAACTTAAAAAGCCTCATCCAACCCAACATATGATTTTACATCTAGCAGTTCAGCGTGTCTACATGTTGTAGATATTTCTATTATGGAACACGGGAGAATATATACAAGTCTCTGAGCATGGGAATTATATTTTCCTGTTTCAAAGCCAGGTCTGTTCTCAGAATAATCTCGTCTTCATCCGACCAGTCCTATTCAATTCACATACCCTGACAAAAATATGCAGAGATAGTCAACTGCATAAGGACTAAGACTGGATTGACCAGAGACAGCTAACTCCCTAAAGACAAAGACTGGATTGACCAGAGATAGTCAACTCCCTAATGACAAAGACTGGATTGACCAGAGATAGTCAACTGCCTAAGGACTAAGACTGGATTGACCAGAGACAGCTAACTCCCTAAAGACAAAGACTGGATTGACCAGAGATAGTCAACTCCCTAATGACAAAGACTGGATTGACCAGAGATAGTCAACTCCTTAATGACAAAGACTGGATTGACCAGAGACAGTCAACTCCCTAATGACAAAGACTGGATTGACCAGAGACATTCAACTCCCTAATGACAAAGGCTGGATTGACCAGAGAGAGTCAACTCCCAAAGGACAAAGACTGGCTTGAGCAGAGATAGTCAACTCCCTAAGGACAGACTGGATTGACCAGAGATAGTCAACTCCCTAAGGACAGGCTGGATTGACCAGAGATAGTCAACTCCCTAATGACAAAGACTGGATTGACCAGAGACAGTCAACTCCCTAAGGACAGACTGGATTGAGCAGAGATAGTCAACTCCCTAAGGACAGGCTGGATTGACCAGAGATAGTCAACTCCCTAATGACAAAGACTGGATTGACCAGAGACAGTCAACTCCCTAATGACAAAGACTGGATTGAGCAGAGATAGTCAACTCCATAAGGACAGACTGGATTGAGCAGAGATAGTCAACTCCCTAAGGACAGACTGGATTGAGCAGAGATAGTCAACTCCCTAAGGACAGACTGGATTGACCAGAGACAGTCAACTCCCTAAGGACAGACTGGATTGAGCAGAGATAGTCAACTCCCTAATGACAAAGGCTGGATTGACCAGAGATAGTTAACTCCCTAAGGACAGACTGGCTTGAGCAGAGATAGTCAACTCCCTAAGGACAGACTGGATTGAGCAGAGATGGTCAACTCTCCAAGGACAAAGATGAGAGAGAAAGGTTACGTTAACATGTTTTTCATATATTTTGATAAAGAATTTCAGTCACTGGCTTTAAGAGTGGGAACCCTAATGGGAACAAAAACACAGGCTTACACTGATATAAGGGGGACAGGGAGACAATGATACACACACACACACACACACACACACACACACACACACACAGCGAAATATGCCATATGCATGTACCTACAGACACAGATACAAAGACACTTGCTCCAATATCAAATGCCAGAGAATCCATGGTTTTAACCATCAAATAGTCAGTGGTGAAGGACCTTCCAGAAGGACCTTCCATGCCATCAAAAGGAACATCACATTTGACATCCCAAATAGGATCTGGTAAAAAAAAAAAATAATCAGTTATATAACCCATCGCCCTTTATGGTTCTGTGGTCTGGGGTCTGTTTACCAATCAATCATTCACAATGGACAATCATCCCCCGTATACAACGTAAAACACCAAGTAAAACACCAGAATTAGGACAATACCCTCTTATCATCCAAATCCTGAAAAGAGCTGTTCAATTCTCCAACCACCTGAAAGGAAGTGACTCCCAAACCTTCCATAACCAAGCCATGAGATGAACCTGGAGAAGAGTCTCCTCAGCAAGCTGGTCCTGGAGCTCTGTTCACAAACACAAACAGACCCCACAGAGCCCCAGGACAGCAACACAGTTAGACCCAACCAAATCACAAGAATGCAAAAAGATAATTACTTGACACGTTGGAAAGAATTAACCAAAAATCTGTGCGAACTAGAATGCTATTTGGCCTTAAACAGAGAATACACAGTGGCAGAATACCTGACCACTGTTACTGACCCAAACTTAAGGAAAGCTTTGACTATGTACAGACTCAGTGAGTATAGCCTTGCTATTGAGAAAGGCCACCGTAGGCAGACATGGATCTCAAGAGAAAACAGGCTATGTGCACACTGCCCACAAAACGAGGTGGAAACTGAACCGTGCTTCCGAACCTCCTGCCAAATGTATGACCATGTTAGATTACACAGACCCATAAAGAATTTCAAAACAAACCCCATTCTGATAAACTCCCATATCTATCAAGTGCCACAGTGTGACATCACAGCAGCAATGTTTGTGACATGTTGCCACAAGAAAAGGGCAACCAGTGAAGAACATTTCAATTCAAGGGGCTTTTTCCAAATGTATGTTCATTTATTTTTATGTTTCTACTTGAACTATTTGCACATTGTTACAACACTGTATATTGCCAGTAATATGACATTTGAAATGTCTCTATTCCTTAGAAACTTTTGTAAGTGTAATGTTTACTGATCATTTCTGATTGTTTACTTTACATTTGTTTATTGTCTATTTCACTTGTTTTGACAATGTAAACACACGTTTCCCATGCCAATAAAACCCCTTGAATGGAATTCACTTGAATCAAGGCTGCCTCTCCGTCAGAACGCAGAACACAGACAGACGACTGTTTGAACAAGGCACATTCTCCAGGCCCAGTGGGAGGTGAGTGAATTCCCAGAGTCCTTTATACTGCTGGTAGAATGGCACAGATGCCTCAGGGGGAACAGAACGGCCCTTTGTGTTATAGATTATACTGAGAAGGATGAGAAGATTCTCGATGAGTTTAGAACTATGAGTATAAGTGACCTGGGCCAGGGGATTCTTCTCCTGACCCCATGACCTGACCAGGGAAAACATTGGGCCCTGAGTACAGGAGTAGGATGCCTAAAGATACGGGTCCATAGACCAGAACAAACACACACCAATGCATACACATTCACACATACAAATGTACACAAACACACGGCTGTTTCGGCTCCTTGGTGGTAATTGGAATTTGTTTGCACCTCCACAACATATTTTATGATTGTCATAATGTCATATGAATCATCACAATGGTCTGGCAGTGCTCTGGTTGTGACAGAACTAAAGTGTTTTCCCTAGTGTTTAATGACATCCTAAAGGTACAGCTCTGCTTCTCCTCCTACTGGCCAGAAGTGGTACTGCTGGCGAGAGGGTCATACTGCCAATCACCATTAGCTGACGGACTTGATTGATCTTTCTTCAACTCAATGTTTGTTCTTCTCAATTAGTAATTATCATTGTGTGCACGTCCATAGAGACAAATGCAAAGGAGCACACATGAACACGCACATATACAGTACAAATACAGGTTTGTGTAGGTTCACCATTTAGCCTGAATCCTTTAAAAAGTGTGTAACTGAAGGTCTCAATCAAGTGCACCAAGATGAAGTTATGATATACTTTTAAGTAGAGCAAAAGCATCATAAAAATTCCTGGGCAGATTCAGATATCTTGCCTTATCTGCTGTTGCTTCTCAGGGATTTGAAATCAGCCATGATCAACATCTGAATATTCAGTTAAAGACTCACTACCGCACTCCAACCAAGGTGCATCTCTACATCTCTCTCTCTCTCTCTCTCTCTCTCTCTCTCTCCCTCTCTCTCCTCTCCCTCTCCCTCTCCCTCTCCCTCTCCCTCTCTTCCCTCTCTCTCTCTCTCCCTCTCCCTCTCCCTCTCTCTCTCCCTCTCCCTCTCTCTCTCTCTCTCTCTCTCTCTCTCTCTCTCTCTCTCTCTCTCTCTCTCTCTCAGATACAAGTCTAGCCTTTCAGTGACACATCACAGATAAAACTATTTAATGTCATGTTGAGGAGGGGGACTGAGAGAGATAGACTGCAGTGATGGAGGACTGCATGAAAGCAAGTAGAGATAACACTGACATAACACAGAACTTCCCTCTTCAGATTCTCCTCCGCTCCTCACCTTACCTCTCTCCTCTCCTCTCCCCTCATCTACTCCCTCCTCACTTCTCATCTCCCTCCTCTCTTCCTTTCTCATCTCCCTCCTCTCCTCCCTCCAAACCTCCGTCCTCTCCTCTCCTCTCTCCTCCCTCCTCATCTCCCTCCTCTCTTCCTTTCTCACCTCCCTTCTCTCCTCCCTCCAAACCTCTGTCCTCTCCTCCTCTCTTTGATGTTTGAGGAATGAGAGTTGTGAGACCCCAGCTGCACTAACAGAGGTCAGGGGTCTTTAATGTCGTGACTGTGGAACACTCCTCTCACAACATGTGCTCATGCTATGAAACCGGACCACCATCTACCTACTCAAGGTCTTATGAGATGGCGGGATCTAAGATACAAGGTTACACAGAAATTGTTTAAAATCTCCCTTTTTGTTTTGACTTTTGCTTTACCCTGACCTGGCGTGTAACCAGGCACGGCTGACTATAAGAGAACCAGTGAGAGTTGATCAAGAACTCAGACCATCAGGAGAAGCCGGTAGCAGGGAGTCTGGGTTGTTGCTTCAGTTTCAGAGTGTGAGTGTATCGCGTCCGTTTGAGAGATTGACCATTTTCATCACCTCGGAAGCAACAGTGTTTCTTCAGTTCAGCAGCTGGTCGTGGAGTGTGTGTGTGTGTGTGTGTCATTGCGTCAGTGTGTCTACCATGTGTGTGTGATGGATCTGTTGTCGCCTGTGTGTGGACGTGTGATGGCGACGGTGTGCTTGGACACCGTCATAGCCGACCTGTTGGTGTCCGAGTCACGGAACGCCACAGCCACCAGGTCAGAGGGCATCTCCCTGGCAACGGGGTCCCTCCTCCTGCTCCTCTGTCTGCTGCTGGCTGCCTGGCGTCACACAGACAACAACTCTGTCCCAGGTCAGTCACAATACAGTAACAACAACTCCTTACCAGGTCAGTTACAATAGTCTGCTAGTTATCATTCTTATATAATAAAAACAAGTTGAATTACAACAGTGATTTTTCCAGCTACAGTTCATTATCTTATTTTGGGCTAAAGTGATTCTATAATTGAGCATGTTGCATCCAGAGCAGGACTGTTGGTCCAAGTCTATGCAGGGATCTTATCTCAATCCATATGATATCTTCATCTATGCTCAGAGACGGAAGAGGATGTGAGACATCCCACTCCCTCATTTTTTTCTGGTTCATATGCAGTCAATGAGCAGACTCAGCTGCTAATGCAGTGCCTACGGGAGAGCCCGGAACTGTGAAAAAAGCATTGAATGGTAAACAGCCTGAGTGGGACATCTTAATTTATCCACCAACTTTGCTGTTCTGTGTGTTAAAGCTGGTACATTACAGGATGAGATGTTTTGTGTTTCGCTGCCTGTGTGATTCTTTGTGAATACAGGAACATTGCCTGAAAGGTGCATTGTGGACAGCGCTCTACAATGCACCGCAGATTGAGTCCTGTCCCTCGTCTGACCACAGTGTATTGGCTGCTGTCTATGCTATGTACTACTGCATTACTATGTTGTGTCTGTTGTATTGGCTGGTTTAATCAGCTGTCTCCTTAATAAACTAATGACATATCATATTTGTGATGTTATGTGAACTTATGTATTGTATTGATATGTAACGCTATGTAGTGTTATGCTATGCTATTCTATGTAATGTTATGTATGCTATGCCATGTTATGCTACGCTATGTTATGCTATGCTATGCCATGCTATGCTATGCAACACCCTGCTATGTTAAGTTATTTTATGTGACCACTCTCCCTCTCTCTTGTTATCCTCTCTCACTCTCTTGTTATCCTCTCTCTCTCTCTCTCTCTCTGTCTCTCTCTCTCTATTGTTCTCTCTCTCTCTCTCTCTCTGTCTCTCTCTCTCTCTTGTTCTCCTCTCTCTCTCTCTCTGTCTCTCTGTCTCGCTCTCTCTCTGTCTCTCTCTCTCTGTCTCTCTCTCTCTCTCTCTCTGTCTCTTTCTCTCTCTGTCTCTCTCTCTCTCTCTCTCTCTCTCTTGGCTATGACAGGTCCTTTTTTCTGTCTGGGTGTGGGTCCTCTCCTCTCATACCTCAGGTTTATATGGACAGGTAACTACTACAACATGAAATACAATACATTATAATCTGCTACAATAACAAATAGTGTATCGGAATAATTTATTAAATACATGTTCTATGTACAGGTATTGGCACTGCCAGTAACTATTACAACAGTAAATATGGAGACATCGTCAGGGTCTGGATCAACGGAGAGGAGACACTCATACTCAGCAGGTCAGTAGCAGGCAGTCAATCACACATTCAGGCAGTCAATACCAGGCAGTCAATCAGGCAGTCAGTAGCAGGCAGTCAATCAGCCAGTCAGTCAGGCAGTCAGTCAGGCAGTCAGTCAGTCACACAGTCAATCAGGCAGTCAGTAGCAGGCAGTCAGTCAGTCAGGATGTCAGTCAGTCAGGATGTCAGTAGCAGTCAGGCAGTCAGTCAGTCAATAATCAATTGAAATATCTTAATTAAGATGTTTGAATTTCATTTCACAAAAGCACTTGTAGATTACTTGTAGCTTACTTGTAGCCTAGATGACATATGTTGTAATACACATTTAGACTTATTGACACAGACTTGTAGACTTCGGAGAGTGAATACCAGTGTACCCACCCTCTCTGTACAGTTCCTCTGCAGTGCATCATGTTCTGAGACAGGGGCGTTACACCTCTCGGTTCGGCAGTAAACAGGGTCTGAGCTGTATTGGCATGGATGAGAGAGGCATCATCTTCAACAGCAACATGGCTCTATGGAAGAAGACCCGCACCTACTTCGCTAAAGGTGACCAATTAGACAATGACTTAATCAATTGAGAAAGATAAGCATGGCATTACAATACCACTACTTAATTGATCATAATAACTGATTCTAGATATTAAATGGTAAACCATTAGGAGAAGGTTGCTGTATTGAATTACTATTCTCATATACACAAACTAATAGAGAAGTTAGAAAAGTTGCCTGTTGCCAGTCTGGCAATATCTTCACAGGATATCGTCCAATATGTTGTAATAAACTGCTGTATCTCCACTGTGTTCCAGCTCTGACAGGACCTGGGCTGCAGAAGACAGTAGACGTGTGTGTCTCGTCCACACAGACTCACCTGGACGCTCTCCAGGGGCCGGACGGACTGATGGGTGGACAGGTGGACGTCCTGAGTCTACTAAGGTGTACAGTAGTGGACATCTCTAACAGACTGTTCCTAGGGGTGCCTCTCAACGGTGAGCCACAGCCTTTTATACTTACAGCCATAAAGCCACTAGACCCTGAACAGTATATCTGAACATCAATTATGTAAGCACTCAACATTACTTTCCTTTTCAAGTGGGAAGTTATTCCACTTTATAACATTTAATTTGACATTATTAGAGAAGGAGCTGCTGCAGAAGATTCAGAAGTACTTTGACACGTGGCAGACAGTGCTGATCAAACCAGATGTCTACTTCAAGTTGGACTGGATCCAGCAGAAACACAGGAGAGCAGCGTAAGTCACACAGTTATAAACAGTTAGCATCATTACCAAGGCATCCAGAACATCTAATATTAACCGTTTAAGGATTATATATAGAACAGGGTAACACTTGGATAGTCCATCTGTAGATGCTCTACGCTTAGAAAAAAAGGTGTGATCTAGAACCGAAAAGGGTCCTGGAGGCTGTCCCCATACGAGAACCCTTTGAAGAACCCTTTTTGGTTCCAGGTAGAGACTATCAGTAACGTGTCAACTAACTATCTACTAACCCTAACCCTAGTCCTAACCTTAACCCTTATCCTAACCCTAAACTTAACCCTAGTCCTAACCTCAACCCTTATCCTAGCCCTAAACTTAACCCTAGTCCTAACCTCAACCCTTATCCTAACCCTAAACTTAACCCTAGTCCTAACCTTAACCCTTATCCTAACCCTAAACTTAACCCTAGTCCTAACCTCAACCCTTATCCTAGCCCTAAACTTAACCCTAGTCCTAACCTTAACCCTTATCCTAACCCTAAACTTAACCCTAGTCCTAACCTCAACCCTTATCCTAGCCCTAAACTTAACCCTAGTCCTAACCTTAACCCTTATCCTAACCCTAAACTTAACCCTAGTCCTAACCTTAACCCTTATCCTAGCCCTAAACTTAACCCTAGTCCTAACCTTAACCCTTATCCTAACCCTAAACTTAACCCTAGTCCTAACCTCAACCCTTATCCTAGCCCTAAACTTAACCCTAGTCATAACCTTAACCCTTATCCTAACCCTAAACTTAACCCTAGTCCTAACCTTAACCCTTATCCTAGCCCTAAACTTAACCCTAGTCCTAACCTTAACCCTTATCCTAACCCTAAACTTAACCCTAGTCCTAACCTTAACCCTTATCCTAACCCTAAACTTAACCCTAGTCCTAACCTTAACTCTTATCCTAGCCCTAAACTTAACCCTAGTCCTAACCTTAACCCTTATCCTAACCCTAAACTTAACCCTAGTCCTAACCTTAACCCTTATCCTAACCCTAAACTTAACCATAGTCCTACCCTTAACCCTTATCCTAACCCTAAACTTAACCCTAGTCCTAACCTTAACCCTTATCCTAACCCTAAACTTAACCCTAGTCCTAACCTTAACCCTTATCCTAGCCCTAAACTTAACCCTAGTCCTAACCTTAACCCTTATCCTAGCCCTAAACTTAACCCTAGTCCTAACCTTAACCCTTATCCTAACCCTAAACTTAACCCTAGTCCTAACCTTAACCCTTATCCTAGCCCTAAACTTAACCCTAGTCCTAACCTTAACCCTTATCCTAACCCTAAACTTAACCCTAGTCCTAACCTCAACCCTTATCCTAACCCTAAACTTAACCCTAGTCCTAACCTTAACCCTTATCCTAACCCTAAACTTAACCCTAGTCCTAACCTCAACCCTTATCCTAGCCCTAAACTTAACCCTAGTCCTAACATTAACCCTTATCCTACCCCTAAACTTAACCCTAGTCCTAACATTAACCCTTATCCTAACTCTAAACTTAACCCTAGTCCTAACCTTAACCCTTATCCTAACCCTAAACTTAACCCTAACCCTAATCTAAGCCTTTTTCTAAACCTAACCTTAACCGTAAACTAGCAGTTTCTTATCAACAGATTTGTTTGTTGATAGTATGACCATCTGTAGAGCATCTATCTGGACTATACAAATAAAGACCTAGAATAGAATAACTTTACTTTTCTTTTAGAAGGTACTTCAGTTGTGGCATTCAGACAGTTGTCACATCTTCTCCCTCTGCTCCTCTCCGGCGCTCCACGTCTTCTCCCTCTGCTCCTCTCCGGCGCTCCACGTCTTCTCCCTCTGCTCCTCTCCGGCGCTCCACGTCTTCTCCCTCTGCTCCTCTCCGGCGCTCCACGTCTTCTCTCTCTGCTCTTCTCCGGCGCTCCACGTCTTCTCCCTCTGCTCCTCTCCGGCGCTCCACGTCTTCTCCCTCTGCTCCTCTCCGGCACTCCATGTCTTCTCCCTCTGCTCCTCTCCGGCGCTCCACGTCTTCTCCCTCTGCTCCTCTCCGGCGCTCCACGTCTTCTCTCTCTGCTCCTTTCTGGTGCTCCACGTCTTCTCCCTCTGCCCCTCTCCGGCACTCCACGTCTACTCCCTCTGCTCCTCTCCGGCGCTCCACGTCTTCTCCCTCTGCTCCTCTCCGGCGCTCCACGTCTTCTCCCTCTGCTCCTCTCCGGCGCTCCACGTCTTCTCTCTCTGCTCCTCTCCGGTGCTCCACGTCTTCTCTCTCTGCTCCTCTCCGGCGCTCCACGTCTTCTCCCTCTGCTCCTCTCCGGCGCTCCACGTCTTCTCCCTCTGCTCCTCTCCGGCGCTCCATGTCTTCTCCCTCTGCTCCTTTCCGGCGCTCCACGTCTACTCCCTCTGCTCCTCTCCGGCGCTCCACTTCTACTCCCTCTGCTCCTCTCCGGCGCTCCAAGTCTTCTCTCTCTGCTCCTCTCCGGCGCTCCACGTCTTCTCTCTCTGCTCTTCTCCGGCGCTCCACGTCTTCTCCCTCTGCTCCTCTCCGGCGCTCCACGTCTACTCCCTCTGCTCCTCTCCGGCGCTCCACATCTTCTCTCTCTGCTCCTCTCAGGCGCTCCATGTCTTCTCCCTCTGCTCCTCTCCGGCGCTCCCACTTCGTCTCATTATGAGACCTGGACTCCATCACTTCACTGATTCCTCCCTTATATCTGTCACTCCCTTAGGTTCATTCCCCAGGCAGTATTGATTATGTGTTTCATGTCAAGACCCTACTCCTGTTTTGTATTTTTTCATTTTCATTGTTTCATTGCTCTCCATCTGCACCTGCTTCTCCACTTCCATCATTTTCATTACAACAATGAGCACTTAACAGCACATTTCACACATGACAAATACACAATATACATATACAATTCTACTAAATAATGTTTTATTTAAATATATACAGCAATACATTAAAGTTTAAAGTATTAGTTTTAATGTATAGCTCTGTTTTTGTGTTGCAGTCAGGAGCTGCAGGATGCTATAGAGAGTCTGGTCGACCAGAAGAGAAGAGGTCTACAGGAAGCTGACAAACTGGACCACATCAACTTCACTGCAGACCTCATCTTTGCACAGGTCAGTCCCTGACCTTGCCGTTACCCTATCCCCAACACTAACCCAAGCACAGGTCGTCTGCACAACTTAAGACTGCCTTAGCCCACTGAGACAAAGATCTAGGCATTAGGCAAGGCCCAAACCCAGGCTTAACTCAATTTCATTTCAATTAGTCAATATACATGTATGGAACTTTAGAATTTCAATGTACTTCCTGAATGGACTGAATTGAAATGAAATTGATCCTAACACTGGCCCTGACCCCAGCCCATGTCCTCTGCACAATATTATAATCTATTCTGCCGGTTGTTTCCACTTTCTTATGTTAAAACATGTATAACAATAACATAGCCTGAGTAACCAAAGTGAGTCAACTAATCTGAAGTGTGATTGTGTGTTTCAGAGCCATGGGGAGCTGTCAGCTGAGAATGTGAGGCAGTGTGTATTGGAGATGGTGATAGCAGCTCCAGACACTCTGTCTATCAGTCTGTTCTTCATGCTGCTGCTTCTCAAACAGAACCCTGACGTAGAACTACAGCTCCTAGAAGAGATAGACACTGCTATAGGTGAGTCCCCACTTCACAATCTGTTAACATAGAGCTACAGCTTTTAGAAGAGATAAACACTTCAATTCTGTCTTTGTGTCTTTGAGCGAGGTACTTAATCCTAATTGCTCCTGTAAGTCGTTCTGGATAAGAGTGTCTGTTAAATGACTCAAATGTATAATAGGTCAGACCTTCACAATCTGTTAACATAGAGCTACAGCTTCTAGAAGAGATAGACACTGTTATAGGTGAGGAACCTCCTGCTGCAGCTTTTCTCTTTTTACTAGTTATAGGTCAGGACCCATCAAACCCAGACAACTACAGTACTTTCCAATAGAACTTAGGGGTTCATGTAGCTATATTGAATAAGTGGCTGTTTGAATGTCCATCTCCCTCCTCTCTCAATGTAGGTGATAGGGAGCTCCACAACTCTGACCTGCAGAACCTAAGGGTCCTAGAGAGCTTCATCAATGAGTCCTTAAGGTTCCATCCTGTGGTGGACTTTACCATGCGCCGGGCACTGTCTGATGATGTCATCAGTGGCTACCGGGTGCCAAAGGGGACAAACATCATTCTGAACATGGGACGCATGCACAGATCAGAGTTCTTCTTCAAGCCCAATGAGTTCAGTCTGGACAACTTTGAGAAAAATGTAAGAGAATAATCAAGACTATCACAGGGAGAAATTCATCTGCACCCTGAGGTGTAAAGATATTTACTAATTTATTTATTTATTTCTCTCTGTCGCTCTCCCTCTCTCTCTCTCGTGCACTCTCAGATACCTAATCGTTTCTTCCAGCCTTTCGGATCCGGTCCTCGATCCTGCGTTGGCAAGCACATTGCCATGGTGATGATGAAATCCATCCTGGTTACGCTTTTGTCACGGTACTCTGTGTGTCCTCACGAGGGCCTGACCCTAGATCGCCTCCCACAGACCAACAACCTATCACAGCAGCCCGTGGAGGAGGAGGGGGAGCCTCACACCATGAAGTTCCTCCCAAGACACCAAGCCAGGAAGCAGTCTTAGAGCAGGGCTCAGACACTGGTACATCCCAAATGACAACCTATTCCCTATGTAGTGCAATACCTTTCACTAGGGCTCACAGGGCTCTGGTCAAAAGTAGTGCACTCTGTAGGAAATGGGGTGGTATTTGGGACAAAGATTGTATTTTAGGGCTAATCTTAAAATAATACTTACTTCCCATATATGTAATGTGTCAGTATTTGATTCATATTTGTATGTTTGTTATTTTGTGACGTTTTCTATGATAATAAGTTATGTTCAGGAGGACATGTCTTTGTAGCCAATGGTATCTGTAATAAGAAACGCTTGTTGTTGATTCACACACACCATTATAATTATAGAATCTGAACTGTACATTCACACTTTTAAAACTAAATGACGCTGAAGTGAAAATAAATTGTATATATTGTTTTATTCAATCTGTTCAGTTTATTCATTAGATGTCCTTGGACCTATGGATGTTATAACTGACTGTCCATGAGATCAACATGATATTTAAAACATACATACAGTTTAAACAATGAAGCTATAATTTGTGTTATGATGTTAGACAGTTGAACTAAGCTCATGAGACATTTACAGCCTTGTATTATTGTTCATCATTACCAACCTTTAGGCACGCTCATTTAACCCCTTATCTCCTGTATAGGAGTATGCCCTCCATCTTACTGTCTCAGTGAGAAGGGAACAACAGGTTCCTGTTTTACATATTTGTCCTGAACATTTAATATGAGCGATTTGGTGAGTTAGATGTCCATGTATTATATAAAACATACTGTAGGTAGCCCTAACCAACAAAAATAGAAATGCCACATGCAACAATGTCAAGGATTTTACTGAGTTACAGTTCATATGAGGAAATCAGTCAATTGATATGAAATCATTAGGCCCTAATCTATGGATTTCACATCACTGGGCAGGGGCACAGACATGGGTGGGCCTGGGAGGGCATAGGCCCACCCACTGAGGAGCCAGGCCCAGCCAATCTGAATTAGTTTACACCCAGAAAAGGGCTTTATTACAGACAGAAATACTCCTCAGTTTCATCATCTATCTGTGTGGCTGGTCTAAGATGATCCTGCAGGTGAAGAAGGTCCTGCATTGGCGTGGTTACACGTGGTCTGTGGCTGTGAGGCCGGTTGGATATACTGTCAAATACTCTCAAACGTTGTTGGGGGCGGCTTATAATAGAGAAATGAACATTAAACAGCTCTGGTGGACATTCCTGCAGTCAGCATGACCCTGTGTGCAACAGTCCCCTGGTAATGGCTTCATCTGCACCACTTCACCCACCATGAGCTCAGGTAAGTCCTGATGATTTGTCGTACATGAACTTAGACACCTGTCTTCTGTGTTGAAGCTTCTCCAGCACGTCTGTCACCACACAGGGCTCCAGGAGAGTGTTGGCTACTGGTAGAGCTGCTTTTAAGCGCTGGTGCTGGGCCGGGCTGCTATTTATGCCTTCCGTTGGGGTATTGCTCCACTACAGGCCCACTTTCCAGGCATTTTTCGCCTCTCACAGCTTTTCTGCAGAGGTTCTTCACAATTTTGACTTCCATCTCTACCTTTCCATTAGCTTTTAGGTGTTGTGGCAATGAGGTGACAGGCTCAAATTCCCAATCAGCAGCAGATGTCTGGAACTCAAAGCAGAAGAATTGGGGTCCATTATCTGGCTGGCCATAGCGGGCAAACTGAGCCTTGCAGCGGTTGGTTGGTCTGCCCGCTGTTTGAAACTTATGGAACAGATACAGGAACTGAAATAGATTTCCAGGCATCATAAGAACACTTGAGTAGTGAGGTGGTCAGTCACACACAGAGCAGACAAGTTTAGATACATTGTTGCATCATACTTTTTTTTTTTTTTTTTTTTTTTTGAATTTTACCCCTTTTTCTCCCCAATTTCGTGGTATCCAATTGTTGTAGTAGCTACTATCTTGTCTCATCGCTACAACTCCCGTACGGGCTCGGGAGAGACGAAGGTTGAAAGTCATGCGTCCTCCGATACACAACCAACCAAGTCGCTGCTTCTTTAACACAGCGCACATCCAACCCGGAAGCCAGCCGCACCAATGCGCCGGAGGAAACACCGTGCACCTGGCCACCTTGGCTAGCGTACACTGCGCCCAGCCCGCCACAGGAGTCGCTGGTGCGCGATGAGACAAGGACACCCCTACCGACCAAGCCCTCCCTAACCCGGGCGACGCTAGGCCAATTGTGCGTCGCCCCACGGACCTCCCGGTCGCGGCCGGTTACGACAGAGCCTGGGCGCGAACCCAGGACTCTGATGGCACAGCTGGCGCTGCAGTACAGCGCCCTTAACCACTGCGCCATCCGGGAGGCCCGTTGCATCATACTTTTAACAAATACATTTGCATTTAGCTCTTTGTTCATAATATCTTTCACCTCTTGTATAATTGTAATTTGATTATTTCATTTAGAGATGTTTTATATATATTATTGAGATGTATAAGACCGTTACAATAATAAAGTAATTTGTATTGGTTGGAATATTTATTGCAAGTTAGAAATTATGACGGTTTCAATTAGGTTTATAAAAATGTAAAAAAATAAAAAATTAGGTTTATTAACTTCCAGAGGAAGTTCAGTGTGTGTTGTGGCCTAGTTGATGTAGTTTTATAATCACACACCAGTGCTGTACCACCCTCTAGTGGCTGGTGTCTGCACCACATCTATCTGCTAATCCTGTTTGATCAACGTGGGAATAGGAACAGGCCATATTATGATGTGCTGAGTGCTTTCTGTCTGCTTCATAAGGTTCTGGGATGCAGGTTGAAGTCTTCTCTTTAGTTGGAGGATATTCAGGGAACATTGATATGTCATATAGACTATGTATTGTCCTTTATATGACTGATCCAGATATGTTGTCTATGCTCTCTGTACTAACATTATATTGTGGGGAGATTTTTTGTAATTCATGCAACGTTGGACAGCTTCACTCACTGAGTATAACATGTTATCATCCAGTCTGTGCTTCCGTTCCTTTGAGGGATTAACTATGGTTGAAAACAAAATGGTTGAATGAAGTAGCTTTTATTTTCTCAGTGTGTCCCTGGTCTTTCTATGTCTCTCTTTCTGACTGTACAGCACTAGCAACATGTAGAGGCTTTTCTCAGTGTGTCCCTGGTCTTTCTATGTCTCTCTTTCTGACTGTACAGCACTAGCAACATGTAGAGGCTTTACCCAGTGTGTCCCTGGTCTTTCTATGTTTCTCTTTCTGACTGTACAGCACTAGCAACATGTAGAGGCTTTTCCCAGTGTGTCCCTGGTCTTTCTATGTCTCTCTTTCTGACTGTACAGCACTAGCAACATGTAGAGGCTTTTCCCAGTGTGTCCCTGGTCTTTCTATGTCTCTCTTTCTGACTGTACAGCACTAGTGTCACGCCCTGGTCTAAATATTTTGTGTTTTTCTTCATGTATTGGGTCAGGCCAGGGTGTGGCATGGGTTTTTGTATGTGGTGTGTATGTATGGGGATTGTAGCTAGTGGGGTGTTCTAGCTAAGTCTATGGCTGCCTGAAGTGGTTCTCAATCAGAGGCAGGTGTTTATCGTTGTCTCTGATTGGGAACCATATTTAGGCAGCCATATTCTTTGAGTTTGTCGTGGGTGATTGTCTTGATGTCCTTGTTTTGATGTTAGTTGACACAAGTATAGGCTGTTTTCGTTTCGTTTATTGTTTTGTAGTGTTCGTGTTTAGTCGTGTTTACGTTTGTTTAAATAAACATGGATCACAATCGACATGCTGCAGTTTGGTCCGACTCTCCTTCACTATATGAAAACCAGTACAGAATCACCCACCACCAACGGACCAAGCAGCGTGTCAACAGGCAGCAACAGCAGCGTAAAGAGGAATGGACATGGGAGGACGTTTTGGATGGCAAGGGCTGTTACACTTGGGAGGAGATACTGGCTGGAAGAGATCGCCTCCCATGGGAACAGGTGGAGGCACTTAGGAGAGCAGAGGCAGCCGGAGAGAGGAGCCGGCGATTCCACCTCGTCGCACTGGCAGGGCGACCGTGAGCATTCAACCAGGTAAGGTTGGGCAGGCTCGGTGCTCAAGAGCTCCAGTGCGCCTGCACGGTCCGGTCTTTCCAGTACCACCTCCACACCCCAGCCCTCCGGTAGCAGCTCCCCGCACCAGGCTTCCTGTGCGTGTCCTCGGCCCAGTACCACCAGTGCCAGCACCACGCATCAGGCCTACAGTGCGCCTCGCCTGTCCAGCGCTGCCGGAGCCTTCCTCCTCTCCAGCGCTGTCGGAGTCTCCCGCCTGTTTAGCGCTGTCAGAGCTTTCCGCCTCTACAGCGCTGCCGGAGTCTCCCGCCTGTTCAGAACTGCCAGTCTGCATGGAGCTGCCAGTCTGCATGGAGCTGCCAGTCTGCATGGAGCTGCCAGTCTGCATGGAGCTGCCAGTCTGCATGGAGCTGCCAGTCTGCATGGAGCTGCCAGTCTGCATGGAGCTGCCAGTCTGCATGGAGCTGCCAGTCTGCATAGAGCTGCCAGTCTGCAAGGAGCCGCCAGAGCTGCCAGTCTGCAGGATGCCGCCAGAGCTGCCAGTCTGCAGGATGCCGCCAGAGCTGCCAGTCTGCAGGATGCCGCCAGAGCTGCCAGTCTGCAGGATGCCGCCAGAGCTGCCAGTCTGCAGGATGCCGCCAGAGCTGCCAGTCTGCAGGATGCCGCCAGAGCTGCCAGTCTGCAGGATGCCGCCAGAGCTGCCAGTCTGCAGGATGCCGCCAGAGCTGCCAGTCTGCAGGATGCCGCCAGAGCTGCCAGTCTGCAGGATGCCGCCAGAGCTGCCAGTCTGCAGGATGCCGCCAGAGCTGCCAGTCTGCAGGATGCCGCCAGAGCTGCCAGTCTGCAGGATGCCGCCAGAGCTGCCAGTCTGCAGGATGCCGCCAGGGCCGCCAGTCTGCATGGAGCAGCCAGGGCCGCCAGTCTGCATGGAGCAGCCAGGGCCGCCAGTCAGCATGGAGCAGCCAGGGCCGCCAGTCAGCATGGAGCAGCCAGGGCCGCCAGTCAGCATGGAGCAGCCAGGGCCGCCAGTCAGCATGGAGCAGCCAGGGCCGCCAGTCAGCATGGAGGAGCCAGGGCCGCCAGTCAGCATGGAGCAGCCAGGGCCGCCAGTCAGCATGGAGCAGCCAGGGCCGCCAGTCAGCATGGAGCAGCCAGAGCAGCCAGTCAGCATGGAGCAGCCAGTCAGCATGGAGCAGCCAGTCAGCATGGAGCAGCCAGAGCTGCCAGTCAGCATGGAGCAGCCAGTCAGCATGGAGCAGCCAGAGCAACCAGTCAGCATGGAGCAGCCAGATCTGCCAGTCAGCCAGACTCTTCCAGATCTGCCAGTCAGCCAGACTCTTCCAGATCTGCCAGTCAGCCAGACTCTTCCAGATCTGCCAGTCAGCCAGACTCTTCCAGTCAGCCGGGATCTGCCAGAACCGCCAGTCAGCCAGGATCTGCCAGTCAGCCAGGATCTGGTAGATTCATCAACCTGCCTGAGGTTCCTCTCACGCCTGAGGTTCCTCTCACGCCTGAGCTTCCTCTCACGCCCGAGCTTCCTCTCACGCCCGAGCTTCCTCTCACGCCCGAGCTTCCTCTCACGCCCGAGCTTCCTCTCACGCCCGAGCTTCCTCTCACGCCCGAGCTTCCTCTCACGCCCGAGCTTCCTCTCACGCCCGAGCTTCCTCTCACGCCCGAGCTTCCTCTCACGCCCGAGCTTCCTCTCACGCCCGAGCTTCCTCTCACGCCCGAGCTTCCTCTCACGCCCGAGCTTCCTCTCACGCCCGAGCTTCCTCTCACGCCCGAGCTTCCTCTCACGCCCGAGCTTCCTCTCACTCCCGAGCTGCCTCAGTCCCGATCTGCTCCTCAGTCCAGTGGGGTTCTGGTTGAGGACTACTAGGCCATGGTCGGCGGCGAGGGTGGACTATCCAGGGACGCGAGGAGAGGGGACTAAGACATTGACTGAGTGGGGTCCACGTCTCGCGCCGGAGCCGCCACCATGGACAGACGCCCACCCGGACCCTCCCTATTGTTTTGAGGTGCGTTCGGGAGTCCGCACCTTAGGGGGGGGTTCTGTCACGCCCTGGTCTAAATATTTTGTGTTTTTCTTCATGTATTGGGTCAGGCCAGGGTGTGGCATGGGTTTTTGTATGTGGTGTGTATGTATGGGGATTGTAGCTAGTGGGGTGTTCTAGCTAAGTCTATGGCTGTCTGAAGTGGTTCTCAATCAGAGGCAGGTGTTTATTGTTGTCTCTGATTGGGAACCATATTTAGGCAGCCATATTCTTTGAGTTTGTCGTGGGTGATTGTCCTGAGTGTCTTGATGTCCTTGTTTTGATGTTAGTTGACACAAGTATAGGCTGTTTTCGGGTTTCGTTTCGTTTATTGTTTTGTAGTGTTCGTGTTTAGTCGTGTTTACGTTTGTTTAAATAAACATGGATCGCAATCGACACGCTGCAGTTTGGTCCGACTCTCCTTCACTATATGAAAACCGTTAAAACTAGCAACATGTAGAGGCTTTTCTCAGTGTCCCTGGTCTTTCTATGTCTCTCTTTCTGACTGTACAGCACTAGCAACATGTAGAGGCTTTTCCCAGTGTGTCCCTGGTCTTTCTATGTCTCTCTTTCTGACTGTACAGCACTAGCAACATGTAGAGGCTTTTCTCAGTGTGTCCCTGGTCTTTCTATGTCTCTCTTTCTGACTGTACAGCACTAGCAACATGTAGAGGCTTTTCCCAGTGTGTCCCTGGTCTTTCTATGTCTCTCTTTCTGACTGTACAGCACTAGCAACATGTAGAGGCTTTTCCCAGTGTGTCCCTGGTCTTTCTATGTCTCTCTTTCTGACTGTACAGCACTAGCAACATGTAGAGGCTTTTCCCAGTGTGTCCCTGGTCTTTCTATGTCTCTCTTTCTGACTGTACAGCACTAGCAACATGTAGAGGCTTTACCCAGTGTGTCCCTGGTCTTTCTATGTCTCTCTTTCTGACTGTACAGCACTAGCAACATGTAGAGGCTTTTCCCAGTGTGTCCCTGGTCTTTCTATGTCTCTCTTTCTGACTGTACAGCACTAGCAACATGTAGAGGCTTTTCTCAGTGTGTCCCTGGTCTTTCTATGTCTCTCTTTCTGACTGTACAGCACTAGCAACATGTAGAGGCTTTTCCCAGTGTGTCCCTGGTCTTTCTATGTCTCTCTTTCTGACTGTACAGCACTAGCAACATGTAGAGGCTTTTCCCAGTGTGTCCCTGGTCTTTCTATGTCTCTCTTTCTGACTGTACAGCACTAGCAACATGTAGAGGCTTTTCCCAGTGTGTCCCTGGTCTTTCTATGTCTCTCTTTCTGACTGTACAGCACTAGCAACATGTAGAGGCTTTACCCAGTGTGTCCCTGGTCTTTCTATGTCTCTCTTTCTGACTGTACAGCACTAGCAACATGTAGAGGCTTTTCCCAGTGTGTCCCTGGTCTTTCTATGTCTCTCTTTCTGACTGTACAGCACTAGCAACATGTAGAGGCTTTTCTCATAACATTACTGTTATCTTCTTCACTGACTATCTGCACTGATTATTGTCATAAAAATGTTCTTTAAGTAAACTACAAACACTTGTCTTTATTTTGTCTTGTGTTTATTTGCTTAACGGAATAAATTGTTTAACGAGTTACCAGCTCTCAAATTAAACTCTAGAAGATATAAGAAATATATTGATAAGTAATTTATTAATCATTAACTTCTTGATTCTACTTGAGACGCATATGTCTCAAGTAGGCACCTGGAAATGCAAATGCGCTACGCTAAATGCTAAATGTACTCGTTAAAACTCAAACCTTGATCAAAATTCACAAGCAGGGTATTGAATTAAAGCTACACTCGTTGTGAACCTAGCCAACAAGTCAGATTTTTAAAATGCTTTTCGGCGAAAGCATGAGAAGGTATTATCTGATAGCATGCACCACCTCAAAATGCCTGAATGCGACGTAAACAAAGACTGCTTATCCGACGCAGCACAAAACGCAGAAATAAAATATAAAACATTCATTACCTTTGACGAGCTTCTTTCTTGGCACTCCTATATGCCCCATAAACATCACTATTGGGTCTTTTTTTCGTTTAAATCGGTCCATATATACCCAAAATAGCTTTCTATGGAAGCTGTGTCATTCAGAAAAAAACTGTTTTTAAACGCTGCGTCATTTTTTAAAATTAAAAAAGTTGACGATAAACTTTCACAAAACACTTCGAAATCCTTTTGTAATCCAACTTTAGGTATTAGTAAACGTTTATAATCTATCAAAATGATTACAGGGCGATGTATATTCAATAGCTCCTCGTCTGCAAATCAATGGCTGCCATAGTCCACATTTACAGCGTCCTGGTGGAGACTGGAAGAAACGGAAGCCAGATAGTTGGATTTTCCAACAAAAAATTCAATTGAAAATGACGACAATGGCGACATCGTGTGGAATTTGTATGAATTGCATGCAGGTCGATATTACATTTTGTCCTCTTTTAACAACCCATGAAAGTGACTTATGGAAATTATTTTTAGCTTTCAGAGAGCAGTTTTTCTTGCGTTTTTCAATGAAACACACAATCTGTTATAGTCACAGCCGTGATTTAACCAGTTTTAGAAACTTCAGTGTTTTCTATCCACACATACTAATCATATGCATATACTATATTCCTGGCATGAGTAGCAGGACGCTGAAAAGTTGCGCAATTTTTAACAGAATGTTCAAAAAAGGAGGAGGTAGAAGTAAGAGGTTTTAACTCATATCAGTCTCATAATCTGAACGTCGCAAACTTCTTGCATCGGCACAAACCCAGCTTTACTGATCATTCCGTACCACACAAATTGATTTAATTGTTTATTTACTAACTAACTAAACGATAACACAGGATACACACACAGATTATTGATTAGAAACCTAATACGATGGAAACAGGTCCCTAGCGGACTAACAACAACCTGACTGCTTGTTTATCAAAAGAGGGAGGAGTACAGAGTAACAAAGGGAGAAATAAAGAGAGACAACTTATACACTTGTAACTACGCTCACAGTAATCCTAAAACGTTGCCCCGAACCACCGCCCGTTTGGGGTAAAGAAGTAAATCAGGTATTTACGTGTTTGATGTCTTCATCGTGTATCTCTGTTGGACACAGGTATTTGTGAAATGGGTTCTGTTGGGCATTCTCCCGAGCTCAAGTGTAAGGCTCTGATTGTCCACAAGAGATAACATGCATAGTGTCAAAAGATACAGGTGTCTGTAATCATGACTAAGTATGGACTAATATCATTGGTTAAAAATCAATATAATTATCAAATATTAAAATGGCATACAAAGAACAGCATACAAAAAACACATGGATAGCATACGATCATAGATTCATTTTAGACTACACAAGCTTACAAACAATTACAGTGGCAAAGTCACAATCACAATGGCTTCAGATCAGTCTGTGGCTTCAATGCCTTGTCCTGTAGTCTTAAGCAGAACTAACAGGATGGTGTTTGCTTTCACCCATTCTGGAAGAGTGGTCCTTATTTTCATTATAACGTTTTTATACCATTTTTAATGACATCACAAAATAGACATTAATTTCCCATATTCCATCTCTCATCATTCCCCACATTCGGATATTAAAAATATTGTCCCAGTGTTCACTTTTGGACATTAGAGTTTTTGGGCGGCAAAACGTTTCTGTAACAAAGAGATTCCAATCACCACTACTGAATACCAAAAAGAGTTCTCTGCTGCATAAAATGTACGACTGGGTGTGAGGTGTCATAAAACCCCCACATCAATCCCTCCTCCCCTCTGTGGGTGAAAGGGATCTGGTAGACGTTGATCCATTGTAACCTGGTCTTTGGCTCCTCACAGGAGAGTCATTACAACTTGTTGAACTCCAGTCCTTGAGGGCAGAGTGTCTGCAGGTTTTCACACCTCCCTTGTATTGATTGATCAATTAAGGTAATTGTTTAGTTAGGAACTCCTCTCAACTGGTTGTCTAGGTCCTCATTGATTAGTTAGGAACTCCCCTCAGCTGGTTGTCTAGGTCCTCATTGATTAGTTAGGAACTCCCCTCAGCTGGTTGTCTAGGTCCTAATTGATTAGTTAGGAACTCCTCTCAACTGGTTGTCTAGGTCCTAATTGATTAGTCAGGAACTCCTCTCAGCTGGTTGTCTAGGTCCTAATTGATTAGTTAGGAACTCCTCTCAACTGGTTGTCTAGGTCCTAATTGATTAGTTAGGAACTCCCCTCAGCTGGTTGTCTAGGTCCTAATTGATTAGTTAGGAACTCCCCTCAGCTGGTTGTCTAGGTCCTAATTGATTAGTTAGGAACTCCTCTCAGCTGGTTGTCTAGGTCCTAATTGATTAGTTAGGAACTCCTCTCAACTGGTTGTCTAGGTCCTAATTGATTAGTTAGGAACTCCCCTCAGCTGGTTGTCTAGGTCCTAATTGATTAGTTAGGAACTCCCCTCAGCTGGTTGTCTAGGTCCTAATTGTTTAGTTAGGAACTCCCCTCAACTGGTTGTCTAGGTCCTAATTGATTAGTTAGGAACTCCTCTCAACTGGTTGTCTAGGTCCTAATTGATTAGTTAGGAACTCCCCTCAGCTGGTTGTCTAGGTCCTAATTGATTAGTTAGGAACTCCTCTCAGCTGGTTGTCTAGGTCCTAATTGATTAGTTAGGAACTCCCCTCAGCTGGTTGTCTAGGTCCTAATTGATTAGTTAGGAACTCCCCTCAACTGGTTGTCTAGGTCCTCATTGATTAGTTAGGAACTCCCCTCAGCTGGTTGTCTAGGTCCTAATTGATTAGTTAGGAACTCCCCTCAACTGGTTGTCTAGGTCCTCATTGATTAGTTAGGAACTCCCCTCAGCTGGTTGTCTAGGTCCTAATTGATTAGTTAGGAACTCTCCTCAGCTGGTTGTCTAGGTCCTAATTGATTAGTTAAGAACTCCCCTCAGCTGGTTGTCTAGGTCCTCATTGATTAGTTAGGAACTCCTCTCAACTGGTTGTCTAGGTCCTAATTGATTAGTTAGGAACTCCTCTCAACTGGTTGTCTAGGTCCTCATTGATTAGTTAGGAACTCCCCTCAGCTGGTTGTCTAGGTCCTAATTGATTAGTTAGGAACTCCCCTCAGCTGGTTGTCTAGGTCCTAATTGATTAGTTAGGAACTCCCCTCAGCTGGTTGTCTAGGTCCTAATTGATTAGTTAGGACCTCCCCTCAGCTGGTTGTCTAGGTCCTAATTGATTAGTTAGGAACTCCCCTCAACTGGTTGTCTAGGTCCTAATTGATTAGTTAGGAACTCCCCTCAGCTGGTTGTCTAGGTCCTAATTGATTAGTTAGGAACTCCCCTCAGCTGGTTGTCTAGGTCCTAATTGATTAGTTAGGAACTCCCCTCAGCTGGTTGTCTAGGTCCTAATTGATTAGTTAGGAACTCCTCTCAACTGGTTGTCTAGGTCCTAATTGATTAGTTAGGAACTCCCCTCAGCTGGTTGTCTAGGTCCTAATTGATTAGTTAGGAACTCCCCTCAACTGGTTGTCTAGGTCCTCATTGATTAGTTAGGAACTCCCCTCAGCTGGTTGTCTAGGTCCTAATTGATTAGTTAGGAACTCCCCTCAACTGGTTGTCTAGGTCCTCATTGATTAGTTAGGAACTCCCCTCAGCTGGTTGTCTAGGTCCTAATTGATTAGTTAGGAACTCCTCTCAACTGGTTGTCTAGGTCCTAATTGATTAGTTAGGAACTCCTCTCAGCTGGTTGTCTAGGTCCTAATTGATTAGTTAGGAACTCCTCTCAACTGGTTGTCTAGGTCCTAATTGATTAGTTAGGAACTCCCCTCAGCTGGTTGTCTAGGTCCTAATTGATTAGTTAGGAACTCCCCTCAGCTGGTTGTCTAGGTCCTAATTGATTAGTTAGGAACTCCTCTCAGCTGGTTGTCTAGGTCCTAATTGATTAGTTAGGAACTCCTCTCAACTGGTTGTCTAGGTCCTAATTGATTAGTTAGGAACTCCCCTCAGCTGGTTGTTTAGGTCCTAATTGATTAGTTAGGAACTCCCCTCAGCTGGTTGTCTAGGTCCTAATTGTTTAGTTAGGAACTCCCCTCAACTGGTTGTCTAGGTCCTAATTGATTAGTTAGGAACTCCTCTCAACTGGTTGTCTAGGTCCTAATTGATTAGTTAGGAACTCCCCTCAGCTGGTTGTCTAGGTCCTAATTGATTAGTTAGGAACTCCCCTCAGCTGGTTGTCTAGGTCCTAATTGATTAGTTAGGAACTCCCCTCAACTGGTTGTCTAGGTCCTCATTGATTAGTTAGGAACTCCCCTCAGCTGGTTGTCTAGGTCCTAATTGATTAGTTAGGAACTCTCCTCAGCTGGTTGTCTAGGTCCTAATTGATTAGTTAGGAACTCCCCTCAGCTGGTTGTCTAGGTCCTCATTGATTAGTTAGGAACTCCTCTCAACTGGTTGTCTAGGTCCTAATTGATTAGTTAGGAACTCCTCTCAACTGGTTGTCTAGGTCCTCATTGATTAGTTAGGAACTCCCCTCAGCTGGTTGTCTAGGTCCTAATTGATTAGTTAGGAACTCCCCTCAGCTGGTTGTCTAGGTCCTAATTGATTAGTTAGGAACTCCCCTCAGCTGGTTGTCTAGGTCCTAATTGATTAGTTAGGACCTCCCCTCAGCTGGTTGTCTAGGTCCTAATTGATTAGTTAGGAACTCCCCTCAACTGGTTGTCTAGGTCCTAATTGATTAGTTAGGAACTCCCCTCAGCTGGTTGTCTAGGTCCTAATTGATTAGTTAGGAACTCCCCTCAGCTGGTTGTCTAGGTCCTAATTGATTAGTTAGGAACTCCCCTCAGCTGGTTGTCTAGGTCCTAATTGATTAGTTAGGAACTCCTCTCAACTGGTTGTCTAGGTCCTAATTGATTAGTTAGGAACTCCCCTCAGCTGGTTGTCTAGGTCCTAATTGATTAGTTAGGAACTCCCCTCAACTGGTTGTCTAGGTCCTAATTGATTAGTTAGGAACTCCCCTCAGCTGGTTGTCTAGGTCCTAATTGATTAGTTAGGAACTCCCCTCAACTGGTTGTCTAGGTCCTAATTGATTAGTTAGGAACTCCCCTCAGCTGGTTGTCTAGGTCCTAATTGATTAGTTAGGAACTCCCCTCAACTGGTTGTCTAGGTCCTAATTGATTAGTTAGAAACTCCCCTCAGCTGGTTGTCTAGGTCCTAATTGATTAGTTAGGAACTCCCCTCAGCTGGTTGTCTACGTCCTAATTGATTAGTTAGGAACTCCTCTCAGCTCGTTGTCTAGGTCCTAATTGATTAGTTAGGAACTCCCCTCAGCTGGTTGTCTAGGTCCTAATTGATTAGTTAGGAACTCCCCTCAGCTGGTTGTCTAGGTCTTCATTGGACATTACTTGAAAGGAAATAATACAAACCAGCAGACAGGTCTCTCCAGGAATTTAGTTTGACACCCTAATCTTTGGTTGATTGATAATCCCATATGGCTGCCTGAATCCAGCATGACTTCCTGCTGGGTTGGCTAACTGTGTTGGTGATACATTGGGTTGTTCTGGGGCAGTTGTATGTCTTTTGGGTTGAGCTCTGCTCCAAGGTGCTTCTAGTACATCATGTCCACCACCATTCTGTCTGGCTGCCCTGGAGTTATATAGGCTACCATGACAACCATATGATGCATGTCCAGGGAGGATACAGCAACACATGACAAGGCCCTAACTGTGGTTTAGAATGCATGGAGTCATGCTATTGATTGCTGTATTCATTATGTCTTTCATTATGCCTTTGTGTTTGTGTGATGTGAATGCATGCAGAACAATGTGATACAATATTTCCTACTTTCTGTTTTGCAGTTGTACTACATATCATTCACTAAAGAAACCTAAACTGATCTCGTGCCTCCTGGTCTTCTTTGCTGTAACTGTTAGCTGTCTCCTGTCTGTCGAGCTTTGTAGCAGTTACATATTGTTACATATGTTGCATATTGTGAGGGAAGAATACTAATGCATTTGTCCATTTCAATATGTGATACCTACCAATAACCACCAGGGGGGGACTAAGACCATCTAAAAACCATAGATGAAGTTCATTCTTCAGTCTGCGTATTGTACACACACACTGAGAACATGTCCACATGCAGCATTAGATCCCATCTCATAACACCAGAAATGAAACATAATCAATGAATCTGATCACTAAATAGCCTCCTGCGGTCAGAAAGGATCTCCTCTCCAGTCATATGTATTGATTATGACAGAAGTTTGTAAACAGAAGAGTCAATCTGGGCTGATACACCTGTATCCTCATTACTGTGACAGGATCACTATACACCGGATCTCTGAGCCTGTTTCCCACCACAACACAACAGGTCTAGATGAGGAATGAAACATGAGAAGAAGCCAGTCCTTTCTGAACCCTGTCCTGATGAACCGCCTGTAGTAGAAGAGTAGTAAGTGAAGAATGACCTGAGTCACATACTGGATGTCCTTCTACTGACTTCTGGTACACATAATCACATAATCACATACACACACACACACACACACACACACACACACACACACACACACACACACACACACACACACACACACTTCTGTTTCCTTTGAGGGTAAATATTCTGATATGTTTCTACAAACATCCAAACAGATGAAGGTTGAAATGGAGTTATGAAATCATCTCTCCATGCTGGACAGACCCTACTACTCCAGACTGATACCTTCAATATGATGCTCAAACATTAGTGATTAGAAGAACACGTGGCAGAAATTAGTTTCTATGACAATCAATGAGGCCTGAAAGGAGTTTAAAAATAACAGTTGGAGGAAACAGCTCAGCAGGCAGAATTAGCTCTCTGTATGTTGTGAATCATCATCAGGACAACATTGTTCTGAGAAGGGACGAGGGAGTGTGTGTGTGTCTGCTGTGTTTATGTAATTCTGTTCATGTGTGTACTACTTTTCACTACTCCAGAGCCCCCTCCCCTTCTTTCTCTTTCTCTCCCTCTCCTCCTCTCTTCCCTGCCTCCATCCTGTCCGTAGAGATGTAAATAATTCTGTCATGCCAGCTGGGTGAGAGGCTGTGGTCTCTGGCTGAAGTCCTACTACACTATGATGTAATGAATGTTTCATGGTTTAACTCTGTTCTTAAATAGTAACAGCAGGTTAACAGCAGCAGGAACCCTGAATCAACCTTTGTCGATGCAGCATTTAAATCAGCACTGCTGGACAGCATGACACAAGGGACATGCTAACAAAGGTTCCACATGATATGGCAGAGATGCATCTGCAATGTATAGTAGAACTGAGAGAGGGAGAGGGAAAGAAGAGAGACAGGTAGGAGAGGAGATCAGAGGAGATGGAGAAGAGGGAGGAGATGAGAGGAGAAGTGGGTTGTGAGGAGAGAGAGGAGGACATAAGATGGGAGGAGAGGACATGAAAGGAGAGGGAAGAGAGGACAAGTGAGGAGAGTGATAAGAGGAGAGGGAGGAGAGGATATGAAAGGAGAGAAAAGAGAGGAGAAGTGAGGAGAGTGATAAGAGGAGAGGGAGGAGAGGATATGAAAGGAGAGGGAAGAGAGGACAAGTGAGGAGAGTGATAAGAGGAGAGGGAGGAGAGGATATGAAAGGAGAGGGAAGAGAGGAGAAGTGAGGAGAGTGATAAGGGAATGAGGGAGGAGAGGAAAGGAAAGGAGAGAGAGCAGGGGTGAGAAGAGGTCACTCAAGAGCAGAAGCCACAGCGTCCCCTCAGCATCTGTTGTCCTGACTCCCTCTCAGACCACTAATGAGGGTTCCCACCAGCATGACGGAGTGGCTGATTCCTGGAGTGATTCCTGGAGTGTGAGCGTGCGTGCCATGCCGTGCATGCATGTGTGGGTGTCTCTCTGTGTGTCTGTGTGTGTCTGTGTGTGTTTCTGTGTGTCTGTGTGTCTGGAGTCTGTGTGTGTTTCTCTGTGTCTGTGTGTCTGTGTGTGTTTCTGTGTGTCTGTGTGTCTGGAGTCTGTGTGTGTAACACAACAGGGGAACCTCAACCAGGGTGTTTGATTGTGCTTCCTTCCCTAATTGAAACCACCTGCACACATCCAGTCCTAACAGTCAGGAGAGCATTGTTTCCAGGACCTACTCCGTGACTTAAAAGCATGCTCAGTGGGGACTTTGTTTTCTGTAGTAGGCTGAATCTGGGTCTGGGAAACCGTCCCAAGACGTTTCACTATAGTTTACTACAGTATCAGGACCAGGGTAAGACAAGGTGAAGACTATAGAGGTTACTTTACAGTGTTTCCCAATACTGGTCCTGGGGCCACAAAGGGGAGCACATTTCTGCTTTTGCCCTACATGTATGGAGTTACTTTTGTGACATTAACATCAAGCAAAACGTCTTTGAGAACAACATTTTTCGTATTGCAAACAAAATAATGATATTGAAAGCAAAACATAAACCCAGAAGTTTTGAGAGCCCCCAAAAATATTGCAAGGAAATTATTTTGAATTATGAGAACAAATTAATTGTAAATTGATGCAAAAAAAAAATATTCAATGATTTTTTACTTATAATAACACCACCCTTGTTGCTATTTTTCTTTCTTTGGTTAAGTTACGCTGGTGTTTCCTTTGCTGACTTTCTTTTCCAGTTGAAAGTTCTGGAACATTGATTCCAGCTGCATATCACCCTGCTTCCCACTGCTGGTTTCCCTCTGAAACTAAACAAGGTTGGTCCTGGTCGGTCTGTGGATGGGAGACCAGATGTTGTTGGAAGTGGTGTTGGAGGCCAGTAGGTGGCACCCTTCCCCCTGGTCTTTCAGGTGGGATGATAAACTGATGTCCTGACTCTGTGGTCATAAAAAATACTGTGGCACTTTAACATACATACATGTATGCACTAAAATACCTTTTTTACATAGTAAAAGGGAAACTGACCGTATCCACCACCAATGTGTGGCACTCAAAGCTGTACATGGGAGAAAAACTGACACTGACACATTAGCCTAGAGCACACTTCAACACTTTTAACTTCTTGACGCTACCTATCCCTGTCGCGGGATCATTTTCGGCAGCAACCGCTGAATAGCATAGCGCAACAGTCAAATAATATTACTAAAAAATATTCATATTCATGAAATCACAAGTGCAATATTGCAAAACACAGTTTAGCCTTTTGTTAATCCACCTGTCGTCTCAGATTTAGAAATGATGCTTTACAGCGAAAGCAATCCAAGCGTTTGTGTAAGTTTATCGATAGCATTATGTACACTTAGCATCAGGAAGCTTGGTCACGAAAATCAGAAAAGCAATCAAATGAACCGTTTACCTTTGATGATCTTCGGATGTTTTCACTCACGAGATTCCCAGTTACACAACAAATGTTCCTTTTGTTCCATAAAGATTATTTTATATCCAAAATACCTCCGTTTGTTTGGCGCATTATGTTCAGAAATCCACAGGAAAGAGCGGTTACGACAACGCAGACGGAAATTCCAAATAGTCTTCATAATGTCCACAGAAACATGTCAAACGTTTTTTATAATCATTCCTCACGTAGTTTTTAAAATATATATTCGATAATATATCAACCGAGTGTGTAGTTTTTTCAATAACAGCGGGAGGAACAATGGCGGCTTTACTCAGTTGCGCAAAAACTCACTCTGAGAGCCCCCACCTATCCATTTACGCAATGTGATCTTTCACGCTAATTTTTCAAAATTCAAGCCTGAAACTATGTCTAACGACTGTTGACACCTTAGGGAAGCAAGAGAAAAAGGAATCTGGTTGATATCCCTTTAAATGGAGGATAGGAACAGAAGGGTTTCAAAATTATTGGATTTTCCTCAGGGTTTCGCCTGCAATATAAGTTCTGTTATACTCACAGACAATATTTTGACAGTTTGGGAAACGTTAGTGTTTTCTATCCTAATCTGTCAATTATATGCATATTCTAGCATCTGGTCCTGAGAAATAGGCTGTTTACTTTGGGAACGTTATTTTTCCAAACATAAAAATAGTGCTCCACTGGCTACAAGAGGACACGCAGCACACAGCACACAGAGTGTCGAGGGCAGTGTCTACGTGTGTAACCATAATGCAGAATCAGATGAGGCCCGTCCTTCAGTCTCATAAATAACAGATGTCATGGATGGTAGCACTGCTGAATCTCCCTACAATCATGCAGTCTGACCAAGCACATGACTAATGGGGGCTCGCCCAGGATCTTGTTTCCCATGAGTATGGTAGACACACTAATCGCCTACTCTGAAGCTCTGCTGTGGCCAGATATTTGAGTGTTCAAAATACACTTTCTGTCACTGGCTATAAGATTGGTGGAATCATTTTTTGAGTCAGAAAATCTGCTGTCTCAGCCACTGCCTGTCACCAAGGGAGTACACCAAGGCTCGATCCTAGGCCCCACATTCTTCTCAATTTACATCAACAACATAGCTCAGGCAGTAGGATGCTCTCTCATCTATTTATATGCAGATGATGCAGTTTTATTCTCAGCTAGGTCCCCAAAACGCAATCATTCCTGGGTCCTCTCGCTCCTCTTTTCAGTTCGCTGCAGCTAGCGACTGGAACAAGCTGCAACAAATACTCAAACTGGACAGTTTTATCTCAATCTCTTCGTTCAAAGACTCAATCATGGACACTCTTACTGACAGTTGTGGCTGCTTTGTGTGATGTATTGTTGTCTCTAACTTCTTGACCTTTTTTCAGTTGACTGTGCCCAATCATGTTTGTACCATGTTTTGTGTTACTATCATGTTGTGTTGCTACCATGTTGTTGTTATGTTGTGTTGCTACCATGCTGTGTTGTCGTGTGTTGCTGCCTTGCTATGTTGTTGTCTTAGGTCTCTCTTTATGTAGTGTTGTGTTGTCTCTCTTGTTGTGATGTGTGTTTTGTCCTATATTTATATTGTTTTTTTTGTTTTTTTTTAAATATCCCAGGCCCCAGGCCCCCGTCCCCGCAGGAGGCCTTTGCCTTTTGGTAGGCTGTCATTGTAAATACGTATTTGTTCTTAACTGACATGCCTACTTCAATAAAGGTTCAATAAAATAAAAAATAAAAGCTACCAATTGAGGACTTGTGAGGTGTCTGTTTCTCAAACTAGACACTCTAATGTACTTGTCCTCTTGCTCAGTTGTGCACCGGGGCCTCCCACTCCTCTTTCTATTCTGGTTAGAGCCAGTTTGGGCTGTTCTGTGAAGGGAGTAGTACACAGAGTTGTACGAGATCTTCCGTTTCTTGGCAATTTCTCACATGGAATAGCCTTCATTTCTCAGATCAAGAATAGACTGATGAGTTTCAGACTAAAGTCCTTTGTTTTTGGCCATTTTTAGCCTGTATTTGAACCCACAAATGCTCATGATCCAGATACTCAACTAGTCTAAAGAATGCCCGTTTCATTGTTTCTTTAATCACAACAACAGTTTTCAGCTGTGCTAATAAAATTGCAAAAGAGTTTTCTAATGATCAATTAGCCTTTTAAAGTGATAAACTTGGATTAGCTAACACAACGTGCCATTGGAACACAGGAGTGATGGTTGCTGATAATGGGCCTCTGTACACCTATGTAGATATTCCATTAAAAATCAGACGTTTCAAGCTACAATAGTCATTTACAACATTAACAATGTCTACAGTGAATTTCTGATCAATTTGATGTTATCTGAATGGACAACAAAATGTGCTTTTCTTTCAAAAACAAGGACATTTCTAAGTGACCCCAAATGTTTGAACGGTAGTGTATGTCGGTCATAAAAATTATTCATGTGAGTAGACTGCTGATTGGCCAGCTCATGAGTTAACAGAATAATAACTTTTAAAAGTGAGATTTTCACTGGACAGTACTGTGTAAATGCTACAGCTACAGGTTAAAGGTACAGTATGGTAGCTTTAACCTGTAGCTGTAGCATTTACACAGTACTGTACCTTTAACCTGTATCTGTATCATTTACACAGTACTGTACCTTTAACCTGTAGCTGTATCATTTACACAGTACTGTACCTTTAACCTGTATCTGTATCATTTACACAGTACTGTACCTTTAACCTGTATCTGTATCATTTACACAGTACTGTACCTTTAACCTGTAGCTGTATCATTTACACAGTACTGTACCTTTAACCTGTATCTGTATCATTTACACAGTACTGTACATTTAACCTGTATCTATATCATTTACACAGTACTGTACCTTTAACCTGTAGCTGTAGCATTTACACAGTACTGTACCTTTAACCTGTATCTGTATCATTTACACAGTACTGTACCTTTAACCTGTATCTGTAGAATTTACACAGTACTGTACCTTTAACCTGTAGCTGTAGCATTAACACCGTACTGTACCTTTAACCTGTATCTGTATCATTTACACAGTACTGTACCTTTAACCTGTAGCTGTAGCATTTACACAGTACTGTACCTTTAACCTGTATCTGTAGCATTTACACAGTACTGTACCTTTAATCTGTATCTGTATCATTTACACAGTACTGTACCTTTAACCTGTATCTGTATCATTTACACAGTACTGTACCTTTAACCTGTAGCTGTATCATTTACACAGTACTTTACCTTTAACCTGTAGCTGTATCATTTACACAGTACTGTACCTTTAACCTGTATCTGTATCATTTACACAGTACTGTACCTTTAACCTGTAGCTGTATCATTTACACAGTACTGTACCTTTAACCTGTAGCTGTAGCATTTACACAGTACTGTACCTTTAACCTGTATCTGTATCATTTACACAGTACTGTACCTTTAATCTGTATCTGTATCATTTACACAGTACTCTACCTTTAACCTGTAGCTGTATCATTTACACAGTACTGTACCTTTAACCTGTAGCTGTATCATTTACACAGTACTTTACCTTTAACCTGTAGCTGTATCATTTACACAGTACTGTACCTTTAACCTGTATCTGTATCATTTACACAGTACTGTACCTTTAACCTGTAGCTGTATCATTTACACAGTACTGTACCTTTAACCTGTAGCTGTAGCATTTACACAGTACTGTACCTTTAACCTGTATCTGTATCATTTACACAGTACTGTACCTTTAATCTGTATCTGTATCATTTACACAGTACTCTACCTTTAACCTGTAGCTGTATCATTTACACAGTACTGTACCTTTAACCTGTATCTGTATCATTTACACAGTACTGTACCTTTAACCTGTATCTGTATCATTTACACAGTACTGTACCTTTAACCTGTAGCTGTATCATTTACACAGTACTGTACCTTTAACCTGTATCTGTATCATTTACACAGTACTGTACCTTTAATCTGTATCTGTATCATTTACACAGTACTGTACCTTTAATCTGTATCTGTATCATTTACACAGTACTGTACCTTTAACCTGTAGCTGTATCATTTACACAGTACTGTACCTTTAACCTGTAGCTGTATCATTTACACAGTACTCTACCTTTAACCTGTATCTGTAGCATTTACACAGTACTGTACCTTTAACCTGTAGGTTTAGGATGTAGCTTTAGCCCTTACATCCTTCAGAGAACAATCTGACAAAGGCATTACATCCATAAAAACATGCCAGTAGAAGGCTTCAACCCTACAGCATAGATTTGACCATAGACATGGCTTGAGAATACAAACTATATTGTATCTCTGTGTATCTGCCCATAGATATAAACAACTATCTTACTGTTAGTCTGCCATCCAGTGGTATGTACAGTACAGTATTCCCTTTCTCTGCCATGCTGTCCAGACGTGTGGAATTAAAGACTATTCCCATCATATCTGACTGAGGATACATCTATCTTCCTAAGACAAGTGTGTGTGTGTGTGTGTTAACACCCCTACTCTTACAATAACAGTCCTCCCAACACTCCAATCTCTCTTCCACTCCCTCCTTTAATCCATCTCTCTTCTCCCAGTCAAACTCTTCTATCACTCTCTACCCACCCCACCTCTCTCTCCCTTTCTATCTCTTTTTGCTCTCTACTCATTCTCTCTCCTCCCTCTCTCCCCAGTGTGTGTGATAGAGTATGGAATTACTGAGCCTGTAGAGCAGTGATGGAAGGAGTGGATGGGAGAGAACACAGAGAGGACTGGAGAGAACAGAGAGAGAAGAGAGAGAAGAGAGAGAGAGAGAGAGAGAGAGAGAGAGAGAGAGAGAGAGAGAGAGAGACAAAAGGACACATGGAAGGGTCAGTCCATAGCTCACTGTATGCCTCATATACCAAACACCACCACCTGAGCTGCACAGGTGGAATGACACGAAATCAGTTTCAGCATGATACTAATACAAGGGGCGTACACTGTATCATTAGAATTATACACACGTACACACACACACACACACATGGACACATACACACACGCGCGCGCACACACACACACACAGTCCCGGAGAGGGTAACAAGATCAATGTATGTTTGTCCCTGCTGCTCCTCAGTGTCTCTGTGTCACACTGTCTAGGCTATCGATTGCTGTCACACACACACACGCACACACCTAGACACGCACCTATGCACACACATATACATACACACACAGTCTGTTTGTGCTATCAATAGCCTGTCAGTGCCATGTGCCCTTTACCTGCCGCTGCTCAGGGAGAGACTGATGAGGATCAATGGCCTCTCCTCAGAACCACAGGACAAACACCCACCGATGCACACACACACACACACACACACACAGACAGACAGACAGACAGACAGACAGACAGACAGACAGACACGATGTGACAGGGACAGGAGTCAGTGAACGTGCTTAGGCACAGCATGCCCTCTGTCAGACACTGACATTCAGAACAGAGTTACACATCAATCTGAGACAGGGAGGTGGGAGGCAGGAAGTTAAAGAGAGAGGAGGGAGGGAGAGAGAAGGATAGGAGGGAGGAGGGAGGAGGAGGGAGTATGAGAGGAGGGAGGAGGACGGAGGACAGAGGAGGAGAGGAGGGAGGATTTTTGGGAGGGAGAAAGGAAGGGAGGGACATATGGTGGGAGGAGGAGATGGAAGGGAGACAGGGATGGAAGGTAGACATGGGGGAGAGGGAGAAGAGAGGATGAAGGGAGGAAGAGAGAGCTAGTGGAGAGATAGAGGGACAGACAGAATGATAGCGAATTAGAGGAGAGGTAGAAGGAGTGATAGAATTATAGAGCATTAGAGGAGAGGTAGAGTACAGACAGAATGATAGAGCATTAGAGGAGAGGTAGAGGGAGTGATATAATTATAGAGCATTAGAGGAGAGGTAGAGGACAGACAGAATTATATAACATTAGAGGAGAGGTAGAGGGAGTGATAGAATGATAGAGCATTAGAGGAGAGGTAGAGGGAGTGATAGAATGATAGAGCATTAGAGGAGAGGTAGAGGACAGACAGAATGATAGAACATTAGAGGAGAGGTAGAGGGAGTGATATAATTATAGAGCATTAGAGGAGAGGTAGAGGGAGTGTAGAAATTATAGAGCATTAGAGGAGAGGTAGAGGACAGACAGAATGATAGAACATTAGAGGAGAGGTAGAGGGAGTGATATAATGATAGAGCATTAGAGGAGAGGTAGAGGACTGACAGAATGATAGAGCATTAGAGGAGAGGTAGAAGGACTGACAGAATGATAGAGCATTAGAGGAGAGGTAGAAGGAGTGATAGAATGATAGAGCATTAGAGGAGAGGTAGAGGACAGACAGAATGATAGAACATTAGAGGAGAGGTAGAGAGAGTGATATAATGATAGAGCATTAGAGGAGAGGTAGAGGGAGTGATAGAATGATAGAGCATTAGAGGAGAGGTAGAGGGAGTGATAGAATGATAGAACATTAGAGGAGAGGTAGAGGGAGTGATAGAATGATAGAACATTAGAGGAGAGGTAGAGAGAGTGATATAATGATAGAGCATTAGAGGAGAGGTAGAGGGAGTGATAGAATGATAGAGCATTAGAGGAGAGGTAGAGGAAGTGATATAATGATAGAGCATTAGAGGAGAGGTAGAGGGAGTGATAGAATGATAGAACATTAGAGGAGAGGTAGAGGGAGAGATAGAATGATTAAGTGATAGCAGAGATACAGTGGGGCAAAAAAGTAGTTAGTCAGCCACCAATTGTGCAAGTTCTCCCACTTAAAAAGATGAGAGAGGCCTGTAATTTTCATCATAGGTACACTTCAACTATGACAGACAAAATGAGAAAAAAAATCCAGAAAATCACATTGTAGGATTTTTAATGAATTTATTTGCAAATTTGGTCAATAACAAAAGTTGATCTCAATACTTTGTTATATACCCTTTGTTGGCAATGACAGAGGTCAAACATTTTCTGTAAGTCTTCACAAGGTTTTCACACACTGTTGCTGGTATTTTGGCCCATTCCTCCATGCAGATCTCCTCTAGAGCAGTGATGTTTTGGGGCTGTTGCTGGGCAACACGGACTTTCAACTCCCTCCAAAGATTTTATATGGGGTTGAGATCTGGAGACTGGCTAGGCCACTCCAGGACCTTGAAATGCTTCCTAGGAAGCCACTCCTTCGTTGCCCGGGTGGTGTGTTTGGGATCATTGTCATGCTGAAAGACCCAGCCACGTTTCATCTTCAATGCCCTTGCTGATAGAAGGGGTTTTCACTCAAAATCTCACGATACATGGCCCCATTCATTCTTTCCTTTGCACAGATCAGTCGTCCTGGTCCCTTTGCAGAAAAACAACCCCAAAGCATGATGTTTCCACCCCCATGCTTCACAGTAGGCATGGTGTTCTTTGGATGCAACTCAGCATTCTTTGTCCTCCAAACACGACGAGTTGAGTTTTTACCAAAAAGTTATATTTTGGTTTCATCTGACCATATGACATTCTCCCAATCTTCTTCTGGATCATCCAAATGCTCTCTAGCAAACTTCAGACGGGCCTGGACATGTACTGGCTTAAGCAGGGGGACACGTCTGGCACTGCAGGATTTGAGTCCCTGGTGGCATAGTGTGTTACTGATGGTAGGCTTTGTTACTTTGATTCCAGCTCTCTGCAGGTCATTCACTAGGTCCCCCCTTGTGGTTCTGGGATTTTTGCTCACCGTTCTTGTGATAATTTTGACCCCACGGGGTGAGATCTTGCGTGGAGCCCCAGATCGAGGGAGATTATCAGTGGTCTTGTATGTCTTCCATTTCCTAATAATTGCTCCCACAGTTGATTTCTTCAAACCAAGCTGCTTACCTATTGCAGATTCAGTCTTCCCAGCCTGGTGCAGGTCTACAATTTTGTTTCTGGTGTCCTTTGACAGCTCTTTGGTCTTGGTTATAGTGGAGTTTGGAGTGTGACTGTTTGAGGTTGTGGACAGGTGTCTTTTATACTGATAACAAGTTCAAACAGGTGCCATTAATACAGGTAACGAGTGGAGGACAGAGGAGCCCCTTAAAGAAGAAGTTACAGGTCTGTGAGAGCCAGAAATCTTGCTTGTTTGTAGGTGACCAAATACTTATTTTCCACCATAATTTGCAAATAAATTCATTAAAAATCCTACAATGTGATTTTCTGGATTTTTTTTCTAATTTTGTCTGTCATAGTTGAAGTGTACCTATGATGAAAATTACAGGCCTCTCTCATCTTTTTAAGTGGGAGAACTTGCACAATTGGTGGCTGAACTTGCCCCACTGTAAATATCCTGTCTGAAACAAAATCAACTAGCAAAACACTAGTAGCTAGTCACAGTCCAGTGTTTCAATACACCATCAGGCCAGGTCTACCCAATCAGCATGATGGAGGGATGACAAGAGGAGAGGGGGATAGAGGGAGGATAGATGTAATAACATAATTTCATCATGATTAAAAATCAGCAGTAATAACGACGGGCCATGTCAGGTGGTTCATTATTAGCCTCCGTGGCTAACAGCCAAATACAACTCACCCTGGGTTAATGTGGGTCTCTCAATGGTGTGTGTATGTGTGTGTGTGTGTGTGTGTGTGTGTGTGTGTGTGTGTGTGTGTGTGTGTGTGTGTGTGTGTGTGTGTGTGTGTGTGTGTGTGTGTGTGTGTGTGTGTGTGTGTGTGTCTGTGTGTGTGTCAGGGGAAGCCTGTCCTGCAGAGATAATTCCTTCCTATCAATCTTTCCCTGCCAAGGAGTAGAGTTGGAGGAGAGAGAAGAGAGGTGTAAAGGAAAGAGGAGAGGAGGAGAAGAAGAGGAGAAGGAGGGGAGAGAGGAGAGAGGAGGAAAGGAAAGAGGAGAGAGGAGGAAAGGAAAGGAAAAATGAGAGAAGAGGAAAGGAGAGAGGAGAGAAGAGGAGAGGAGAGAGAAAATAGGAGGAAAGGAGAGAGGAAGAAAGGAGGAAAAGAAAGAGGAGGAAAGGAAAAAGGAGAGAAAATAGAGAAGAGAGGAGGAAACTTGCATGTGGCTGGTCTTGGACACCAGCAAACTGTATCCATGGTGATATGAAGTCTTCTTTGATGTGACATGGTGAGATAGAGGTCAGGGCTCAGAGTTTAGAGGTCAAGAGAGGAACTGCAACCTTCTGATCCTAACGCGTACTCACTCTGCATGGGGTACCCAGAGTGGCACCTGAGACTGACGAGGTGTGTGTGTGTGTGTGTGTCAAGAAGTGATTGAGTGTGTGTGTGTGTGTGTGTGTGTGTGTGTGTGTGTGTGTGTGTGTGTCAAGACATATGAGAGCAAGAAGTGTGGGTTACTTTCCCTGTAGGCCCACTGCCTGGTTAAACACACATGAGAACAGACCTCTATAAACACGCATGAGAAATACACTCTATAAACACACATGGGAACTAACCTCTATAAACACACATGAAAACAGACCTCCTATAAACACACATGAGAACTAATCTCTATAAACACACATGGGAACTAACCTCTATAAACACACATGAGAACAGACCTCTATAAAAACACATGAGAACAGACCTCCTATAAACACACATGAGAACTAACCTCTATAAAAACACATGAGAACAGACCTCTATAAACACACATGAGAACAGACACACATGAGAACAGACCTCTATAAACACACATGAGAACAGACCTCTATAAATACACATAAGACAAACCTCCTATAAACACATCACTTCCCACCAGCAGTCATTATCTAGCTAGCTGGTCTGAAGAAACTAGATAATTGCTGGTGATTTCAGTCCACATGGTGTCAGTGTTCCATGTAATGAGAACAATTAGTATGACTATACCACTCCGTCTGGTTGGATAAAGCTCTGGGGACATGGACCTGGTGCAACATACCGCTGGTAATTATTCTCTTGAGCAGAGAGAGACAGAGACAGAGAGAGACAGACGGAGACAGAAAGAGAGACAGACAGAGAGACAGAGAGAGACAGAGACAGAGAGAGACAGACAGAGACAGAGACAGAGAGAGACAGACAGAGACAGAGAGACAGAGACAGAGAGACAGACAGAGAGACAGAGACAGAGAGAGACAGACGGAGACAGAGACAGAGAGACACAGACAGAGAGACAGAGACAGAGAGACAGACAGAGAGACAGAGACAGAGAGAGACAGATGGAGACAGAGAGAGACAGACAGAGAGACAGAGAGACAGACAAAGAGACAGACGGAGACAGAGACAGAGAGACAGACAGAGAGACAGAGACAGAGAGAGACAGACAGAGACAGAGACAGAGAGAGACAGACAGAGAGACAGAGACAGAGACAGAAAGAGACAGACAGAGAGACAGAGACAGACAGAGACAGACAGAGACAGACAGAGAGGGAGGGAGGGAGGGAGGGAGGGAGGGAGGGATAAGAGCAGAGAAGAGAGTAAAATAGGTGAAGAGAGAAGAGAAGATAGGAGAATAGATGGAGCAGATCTCTCTATTCAGTCTGTTGTGTTAGATAACTGTTGAGTTATAATGACATCTCTACATTACCACTGTGTTCCAGATGAGATGAGATGCGTGGGCGCAATTATAATTTTTTATTTGCATCCAGCTCAGTCTAAAGCCAGCCCTGTCTTTATTAAACGTTGTATTTATCCAAACTGAAATAGATAGAGATATTGATACTGGAAGCGATCACATTAACACTACATTAGCCGTTAATATAATGTGAGGCACAGAGAGAGACTGTGACGTGATACTGCCATTTATCCCTCTGTTACTGACTGTCATATCCATACCAGTGGTAGAAACACAATCAGAGGAGAGATGCACAGGCACGCACGCAAGGACGATTACACGCAAGTTATTCCACACCGATCTCGACAAACCATTTCTGTATGGACCTCGCTTTGTGCACGGGGCATTGTCATGCTGAAACAGGAAAGGGCCTTCCCCATCTGTTTCCACAAAGTTGGATGCACAGAATCTTCTAGAATGTCATTGTAGGTGTAAAGTTAAGATTTCCGTTCACTGGAACTTAGGGGCCTGAACCATGACAAACATCACCAGACTATTATTCCTCATCCACCAAACTTTACAGTTGACACTATGCATTCGGGCAGGTAGCGTTCTCCTGGCATCTGCCAAACCCAGATTTGTCCTGTCGTACTGCCAGATGGTGAAGAGTGATTCATCACTCCAGAGAATGCGTTTCCACTGCTCCGGAGTCCAATGGTGGCGAGCTTTACGCTACTCCAGCCGGCGCTTGGCATTGCGCATGGTGATCTTAGACTTGTGTGCGGCTGCCCGGCCCTGGAAACCCATTTCATGAAGCTCACGACAAACGGTTATTGTGCTGACGTTTCTTCCAGAGACAGTTAGGAACTCGGAGTGTTGCAACCGAAGACAGACCATTTTTTCTCACTACCTGCTTCAGCCCTCAGCGGTTCCATTCTGTGAGCTTGTGTGGCCTACCACTTCGCAACTGAGCTGCTACTAGACGTTTCCACTTCACAATAACAGCACTTACAGTTGACCGGGGCAGAAATTTGACGAACTCACTTGTTGGAAAGGTGGCATCCTATGATGGTGCCACGTTGAAAGTCACTGAGCTCTTCACTACTGGCCATTCTACTGCCAATGTTTGTCTATGGAGATTGCATGGCTGTGTGCTAGATTTGATACACCTGTCAGCAACGGTGTGGCTGAAATAGAATCCACTAATTTGAAGGGGAGTCCACATAGTTTTGTACATATTGTGTATGTGGTACATTTTCACAACTCTTAGTACAAAACTCAAAACAGATCATCAAAAAGTTTTTTTTTTGTTGTACTAAGTACAACACACAAAATCACACAGTAACCTTTTCACCAAACCTAATTAGTGTTTAATCTAGAAATACCTTTCATGTGAAGTAATTGCCTTTGACAATGCAATGCTCACAATGCTTTTCATAAGATTCTCTTCTCATTGTGTTTAAATACATTTGACCATCACTTAATCCAACTGCGCTTAATGGTTAATAACTTAACAGTTTGGTAAACCTATAGATTTTAAATGGTTGGTCTACTATATATGGATTTTTAGAACTACAGAAATAAAACGTGAGTTTGTAAAGTAGAAACATCTAAATGACCTGTATGATACATGATAACCATACATAATGACTACTCATTCTTGCTAATTGATTTCACATTGGTGGTAACAACAATTGGTCACGATATAAAATAGTGTGTGAACACTTCAAATTCTTTCATCATGGAGCGGCAGGGTGGTTAGAGCGTTGGACTAGTAACCGCAAGGTTGCAAGTTCAAACCCCCGAGCTGACAAGGTACAAATCTGTCGTTCTGCCCCTGAACAGGCAGTTAACCCACTGTTCCTAGGCCGTTATTGAAAATAAGAATTTGTTCTTAACTGACTTGCCTAGTTAAATAAAGGTAAAATAAAATAAAAAGGTCAAAGATGGGCATTGGCCCCATCAAAGAGGTTAAAGAGGTGGGCATGGGCCCCGTCAAAGATGGGCATGGGCCCCATCAAAGAGGTCAAAGAGGTGGGCATGGGCCCGGTCAAAGAGGTGGGCATGGGCCCCATCAAATAGGTCAAAGAGGGCCCCGTCAAAGAGGTGGGCATGGGCCCCATCAAATAGGTCAAAGAGGTGGGCATGGGCCCCATCAAAGACGACAAAGAGGTGGGCATGGGCCCCATCAAAGACGACAAAGAGGTGGGCATGGGCCCCATCAAAGAGGTGGGCATGGGCCCCATCAAATAGGTCAAAGAGGTTGGCATGGGCCCTGACAAAGAGGTGGGCATGGGCCACGTCAAAGAGGTGGGCATGGGCCCCATGAAAGAGGTGGACATTAGAGAGAGAGGCAGACGGCAGGGAACTGTGGTGTCGTTGACCATGTGGTCAGAGGCTGCCAGACTAGTTCACCCCAATCTGAAAAGATCAACTGATTATGGGAACATTTTGCCAAGAAAAGCGGTAAGTCTGCAGGATATGCACTATCATTACATTTACAGTAAATTACATATTGTAATGCATGTAAATTCACAAAACATATTCCAGTATTCTTACAGTATGATATATTGGCAGTACACTCTGTTGGTGGCCGTAGCCGTGTGCTGACAACCAGCAGGAGTGGGCAGTGGTGGACATGGTGAGGGCCAGGAATGACATACGGCTGTCCGAAATAAAGCTGGCCATTGAGGAGAACGATGACCGGGTGAAACAACTGCTGACCGAGTATGTTCAGGTACAGTACTATATACTTTATTACTGTTACTATTTGGTGCACATACTACTTCACAATATCATATTGGAACTATACTGTAAAAATAACTAACCAAAATATATTTAAGCCACGGGAGTTTTTTGAGCGAGAATTAAGATGACTTTCGAGTAGTAAGAAATGTGTAAAAGCAACAGATACCATTAATAAGAAGGGGCTAGAAGCATCTTATATGGTGAGCTACAGAGTGGCTCGGACAGGCAAGCCCCATACTATTGTGGAGAACTTAATTATTCCTGCTGCGGCGGATATGGCTGGGACAATACTGGGGGAAAAGGCCAAAAAAACTATACAGACAATGCCTTCATCAAACAACACGGTTTCACGATCCATCAGTGACATGGCAGGAGATGTTTTGAAACAATTACTGCTTCGCATACAAGCCAGTGAATTATATGCGTTACAGCTGTACATTACAGACGTGGCGGGCCTGGCACAGCTCCTGGTATATGTCCATTATGTTTATGGAGGGTCAATTAAGGAAGACATCCTCTTCTGCAAACCACTGGAAACCAAGACAACAGGAGAGGATATTTTTAAAGTACTGGACAACTTTGTGACATCAAATGGACTTTGGTGGTCAAGATGTGTTGGTATCTGTACTGATGGTGCAAAAGCCATGACAGGGAGAGATAGTGGAATGGTAACCGGCTTGCAAGCAGTTGCTCCCAGCGCTTCTTGGGTACACTGCAGCATCTACCGAGAGGCTCTTGCTGCCAAGGGAAACCTCCTCCCTATAGGCTTGTTGTTTTTTTTTTTTTTTTTAATTTTTATTTCACCTTTATTTAACCAGGTGGGCTAGTTGAGAAAAAGTTCTAATTTACAACTGCGACCTGGCCAATATAAAGCATAGCAGTGTGAACAGACAACAACACAGAGTTACACATGGAGTAAACAATAAACAAGTCAATAACACAGTAGAAAAAAATAAAAATAAAGAGTCTATACATTGTGTGCAAAAGGCATGAGGAGGTAGGCAAATAATTACAATTTAGAAGATTAACACTGGAGTGATAAATGATCAGATGGTCATGTGCAGGTCATACTGGTGTGTAAAAGAGTAGAAAAGTAAATAAATAAAAACAGTATGGGGATGAAGTAGGTAAATTGGGTGGGCTATTTACCGATGGACTATGTACAGCTGCAGCGATCGGTTAGCTGCTCAGATAGCAGATGTTTAAAGTTGGTGAGGGAGATAAAAGTCTCCAACTTCAGCGATTTTTGCAATACGTTCCAGTCACAGGCAGCAGAGAACTGGAAGGAAAGGCGGCCAAATGAGGTTTTGGCTTTAGGGATGATCAGTGAGATACACCTGCTGGAGCGTATGCTACGGGTGGGTGTTGCCATCGTGACCAGTGAACTGAAATGAGGTGGAGCTTTACCTAGCATGGACTTGTAGATGACCTGGAGCCAGTGGGTCTGGCGACAAATATGCAGCGAGGACCAGCCGACTAGAGCATACAGGTCGCAGTGGTGGGTGGTATAAGGTGCTTTAGTAACAAAACGGATGGCACTGTGATAAACTGCATCCAGTTTGTTGAGTAGAGTATTGGAAGCTATTTTGTAGATGACATCGCCGAAGTTGAGGATCGGTAGGAAAGTCAGCTTTACTAGGATAAGTTTGGCGGCATGAGTGAAGGAGGCTTTGTTGCGGAATAGAAAGCCGACTCTAGATTTGATTTTAGATTGGAGATGTTTGATATGAGTCTAGAAGGAGAGTTTACAGTCTAGCCAGACACCTAGGTACTTATAGATGTCCACATATTCTAGGTCGGAACCATCCAGGGTGGTGATGCTAGTCGGGCCTGCGTGTGCAGGCAGCGAACGGTTGAAAAGCATGCATTTGGTTTTACTAGCGTTTAATAGCAGTTGGAGGCCACCGAAGGAGTGTTGTATGGTATTGAAGCTCGTTTGGAGGTTAGATAGCACAGTGTCCAAGGAAGGGCCAGAAGTATACAGAATGGTGTCGTCTGCGTAGAGGTGGATCAGGGAATCGCCCGCAGCAAGAGCAACATCATTGATATATACAGAGAAAAGAGTCGGCCTGAGAATTGAACCCTGTGGCACCCCCATAGAGACTGCCAGAGGACCGGACAACATGCCCTCCGATTTGACACACTGAACTCTGTCTGCAAAGTAGTTGGTTAACCAGGCAAGGCAGTCATTAGAAAAACCGAGGCTACTGAGTCTGCCAATTAGAATATGGTGATTGACAGAGTCGAAAGCCTTGGCCAGGTCAATGAAGACGGCTGCACAGTACTGTCTTTTATCGATGGCGGTTATGATATCGTTTAGTACCTTGAGCGTGGCTGAGGTGCACCCGTGACCGGCTCGGAAACCAGATTGCACAGCGTAGAAGGTACAGTGGGATTCGAGATGGTCAGTGATCTGTTTGTTGACTAGGCTTTCGAAGACCTTAGATAGGCAAGGCAGGATGGATATACAGTGCCTTGCGAAAGTATTTGGCCCCCTTGAACTTTGCGACCTTTTGCCACATTTCAGGCTTCAAACAAAAAATATAAAACTGTATTTTTTTGTGAAGAATCAACAACAAATGGGACACAATCATGAAGTGGAACGACATTTATTGGATATTTCAAACTTTTTTAACAAATCAAAAACTGAAAAATTGGGCGTGCAAAATTATTCAGCCCCTTTACTTTCAGTGCAGCAAACTCTCTCCAGAAGTTCAGTGAGGATCTCTGAATGATCCAATGTTGACCTAAATGACTAATGATGATAAATACAATCCACCTGTGTGTAATCAAGTCTCCGTATAAATGCACCTGCACTGTGATAGTCTCAGAGGTCCGTTAAAAGCGCAGAGAGCATCATGAAGAACAAGGAACACACCAGGCAGGTCCGAGATACTGTTGTGAAGAAGTTTAAAGCCGGATTTGGATACAAAAAGATTTCCCAAGCTTTAAACATCCCAAGGAGCACTGTGCAAGCGATAATATTGAAATGGAAGGAGTATCAGACCACTGCAAATCTACCAAGACCTGGCCGTCCCTCTAAACTTTCAGCTCATACAAGGAGAAGACTGATCAGAGATGTAGCCAAGAGGCCCATGATCACTCTGGATGAACTGCAGAGATCTACAGCTGAGGTGGGAGACTCTGTCCATAGGACAACAATCAGTCGTATATTGCACAAATCTGGCCTTTATGGAAGAGTGTCAAGAAGAAAGCCATTTCTTAAAGATATCCATAAAAAGTGTTGTTTAAAGTTTGCCACAAGCCACCTGGGAGACACACCAAACATGTGGAAGTAGGTGCTCTGGTCAGATGAAACCAAAATTGAACTTTTTGGCAACAATGCAAAACGTTATGTTTGGCGTAAAAGCAACACAGCTGAACACACCATCCCCACTGTCAAACATGGTGGTGGCAGCATCATGGTTTGGGCCTGCTTTTCTTCAGCAGGGACTGGGAAGATGGTTAAAATTGATGGGAAGATGGATGGAGCCAAATACAGGACCATTCTGGAAGAAAACCTGATGGAGTCTGCAAAAGACCTGAGACTGGGACAGAGATTTGTCTTCCAACAAGACAATGATCCAAAACATAAAGCAAAATCTACAATGGAATGGTTCAAAAATAAACATATCCAGGTGTTAGAATGGCCAAGTCAAAGTCCAGACCTGAATCCAATCGAGAATCTGTGGAAAGAACTGAAAACTGCTGTTCACAAATGCTCTCCATCCAACCTCACTGAGCTCGAGCTGTTTTGCAAGGAGGAATGGGAAAAAATTTCAGTCTCTCGATGTGCAAAACTGATAGAGACATACCCCAAGCGACTTACAGCTGTAATCGCAGCAAAAGGTGGCGCTACAAAGTATTAACTTAAGGGGGCTGAATAATTTTGCACGCCCAATTTTTCAGTTTTTGATTTGTTAAAAAAGTTTGAAATATCCAATAAATGTCGTTCCACTTCATGATTGTGTCCCACTTGTTGTTGATTCTTCACAAAAAAAAAACAGTTTTATATGTCTGTGGCAGCTTTCCAAACCTTGGGTATCTCAGACGATATGAAAGAGAGGTTGAACAGGCTGGTAATAGGGGTTGTGACAATGGCGGCGGATAGTTTCAGAAATAGAGGGTCCAGATTGTCAAGCCCAGCTGATTTGTACGGGTCCAGGTTTTGCAGCTCTTTTAGAACATCTGCTACCTGGATTTGGGTAAAGGAGAAGCTGGGGAGGCTTGAGCGAGTAGCTGCGGGGGGCGGAGCTGTTGGCCGAGGTTGGAGTAGCCAGGAGGAAGGCATGGCCAGACGTCGGTGATCAGGCCTACCACTGTTGTGTCATTGGCAAACTTAATGACGGTGTTGGAGTCGTGCCTGGCCATGCAGTCATGAGTGAACAGGGAGTACAGGAGGGGAATGAGCACGCACCCCTAAGGGGCCCCCGTTTTTAGGAACAGCGTGGCGGATGTGTCGTTACCTACCCTTACCACCTGGGGGCGGCCCGTCACGAAGTCCAGGATCCAGTTCCAGAGGGAGGTGTTTAGTCCCAGGGTCAACACTATGGTGTTGAACACTAAGCTGTAGTCAATGAATAGCATTCTCACATAGGTGTTCCTTTTGTCCAGGTGGGAAAGGGCAGTGTGGAGTGGGCTGCCTTCCAAGTATCCTGCCTTGGCAAACCGCGCTGTTAAGACACTTATGCCCTTTGCAACCACGTACCCATGTGAGAGTGGATTCTCGGGCCCTCACTAACATGAAAACTAATTACAGGCACAGACTGTGTGTGGAAAAAGACTGAGACTCTCGCCAATACAAACCAATATTGCAGAGTTATGTGCATCCTTTCAAGCACACCCTTCCACCCTTCTCATTAACCTGTGGTGAGTTATTCACAATTGTGGATGAACAAATAAGGTTTAATATGTTAGATGGCTAAATAAAGAGTAAAATTAGTAATTATTATTGTATTATTATTTGTGCCCTGATATTATTTGTGCCCTATAAGAACACTAATTCTTATACATTAAATGTATTGTAGTGTGTGAATGGCAAGCTCACAATGAAAGCAAAAAACAACATTTTAGAGTACGCTGACCCTGGTGCTTGGGAATATAAAGAGTTAGGAAACCACTGTTGTAGACGATATCTTCATTGATCACACCTTTGATTACACATTGGATAAATATTATGGAAATTATAGATTTTCTGTACATTTTGTTGCATAATGTAAGTGTATTGCCTAATGTGAAAACGGTGTATTCTACTGTAATTTACAGTACTGTAGCATATCACTTACAGCACCTCTCAGGGCCATTTGAAACACGTATCTTGCATTGTTTTTTAATGGATTAACTGGTAGTTAAAATGAATACATTGAAAATGTATGTTAATGTTGTGTTTTGAGGATTAAACCAATGTTCTCATTACATTTCACAATAAACGTACTGTACATTTTGAATCAACGGTTGTGTGGTGAGAGATGTTTACAATCCAAATGAATGCACAATGACAGGTTTGGAATGAAAGACTGGCTGTGTTTCAAGTGTGACCGGTTTGGAGTTTTGTACTAAGAGTTGTGAAAATGTACCACATACTTGTGAAAATATTACCAAAGCAAATAAAACATCTGTAATTATGAGAGAAATAATGAGGATTAATGATTGAAAGAAACAGCAGCAACCTTTTGTCAGCAGCAGCAGCAGTGTTAGTTAGTCTGCAGTAGCAGTGTTAGTTAGTCTGCAGCAGTAGCAGTGTTAGTTAGTCTGCAGTAGCAGTGTTAGTTAGTCTGCAGCAGTAGCAGTGTTAGTTAGTCTGCAGCAGCAGTGTTAATGCACAATGACAGGTTTCTGCAGCAGCAGTGTTACCACATACTTGTGAAAATATTACCAAAGCAAATAGTCTGAAAGAAACAGCAGCAGCAGCAGCAGTGTTAGTTAGTCTGCAGCAGCAGTGTTAGTTAGTCTGCAGCAGCAGTGTTAGTTAGTCTGCAGCAGCAGTGTTAGTTAGTCTGCAGCAGCAGTGTTAGTTAGTCTGCAGCAGCAGTGTTAGTTAGTCTGCAGTAGCAGTGTTAGTTAGTCTGCAGCAGCAGCAGTGTTAGTTAGTCTGCAGCAGCAGCAGTGTTAGTTAGTCTGCAGTAGCAGTGTTAGTTAGTCTGCAGCAGCAGTGTTAGTTAGTCTGCAGCAGCAGTGTTAGTTAGTCTGCAGCAGCAGTGTTAGTTAGTCTGCAGCAGCAGTGTTAGTTAGTCTGCAGCAGCAGTGTTAGTTAGTCTGCAGTAGCAGTGTTAGTTAGTCTGCAGCAGCAGCAGTGTTAGTTAGTCTGCAGCAGCAGCAGTGTTAGTTAGTCTGCAGCAGCAGTGTTAGTTAGTCTGCAGTAGCAGTGTTAGTTAGTCTGCAGTAGCAGTGTTAGTTAGTCTGCAGCAGCAGTGTTAGTTAGTCTGCAGCAGCAGCAGTGTTAGTTAGTCTGCAGTAGCAGTGTTAGTTAGTCTGCAGCAGCAGCAGTGTTAGTTAGTCTGCAGCAGCAGCAGTGTTAGTTAGTCTGCAGTAGCAGTGTTAGTTAGTCTGCAGCAGTAGCAGTGTTAGTTAGTCTGCAGCAGTAGCAGTGTTAGTTAGTCTGCAGCAGCAGTGTTAGTTAGTCTGCAGCAGTAGCAGTGTTAGTTAGTCTGCAACAGAAGCAGTGTTAGTTAGTCTGCAGTAGTAGCAGTGTTAGTTAGTCTGCAGCAGTAGCAGTGTTAGTTAGTCTGCAGTAGCAGTGTTAGTTAGCCAGCAGCAGTAGTGTTAGTTAGCCTGCAGCAGCAGTGTTAGTTAGCCTGCAGCAGCAGTGTTAGTTAGTCTGCAGCAGTAGCAGTGTTAGTTAGTCTGCAGCAGCAGCAGTGTTAGTTAGTCTGCAGCAGCAGTGTTAGTTAGTCTGCAGCAGTAGCAGTGTTAGTTATCCTGCAGTAGCAGTGTTAGTTAGTCTGCAGCAGTAGCAGTGTTAGTTAGTCTGCAGCAGCAGTGTTAGTTAGTCTGCAGTAGCAGCAGTGTTAGTTATCCTGCAGCAGCAGTGTTAGTTAGTCTGCAGCAGTAGCAGTGTTAGTTATCCTGCAGCAGCAGTGTTAGTTAGCCTGCAGCAGTAGCAGTGTTAGTTAGTCTGCAGCAGTAGCAGTGTTAGTTAGCCTGCAGCAGCAGTGTTAGTTAGCCTGCAGCAGCAGCAGTGTTAGTTAGTCTGCAGCAGCAGTGTTAGTTAGCCTGCAGCAGCAGTGTTAGTTAGCCTGCAGCAGCAGTGTTAGTTAGTCTGCAGCAGCAGTGTTAGTTAGTCTGCAGCAGTAGCAGTGTTAGTTAGTCTGCAGCAGTAGCAGTGTTAGTTAGTCTGCAGCAGTAGCAGTGTTAGTTAGTCTGCAGCAGCAGTGTTAGTTAGCCTGCAGCAGCAGTGTTAGTTAGTCTGCAGCAGTAGCAGTGTTAGTTAGTCTGCAGCAGCAGCAGTGTTAGTTAGTCTGCAGCAGCAGTGTTAGTTAGTCTGCAGTAGCAGTGTTAGTTAGTCTGCAGCAGCAGTGTTAGTTATCCTGCAGCAGCAGTGTTAGTTATCCTGCAGCAGCAGTGTTAGTTAGTCTGCAGCAGCAGCAGTGTTAGTTAGTCTGCAGCAGCAGTGTTAGTTAGTCTGCAGTAGCAGTGTTAGTTAGCCTGCAGCAGCAGTGTTAGTTAGTCTGCAGCAGCAGCAGTGTTAGTTAGTCTGCAGCATCAGTGTTAGTTAGTCTGCAGCAGTAGCAGTGTTAGTTAGTCTGCAGCAGCAGTGTTAGTTAGCCTGCAGCAGCAGCAGTGTTAGTTAGTCTGCAGTAGCAGTGTTAGCTAGTCTGCAGCAGTAGCAGTGTTAGTTAGTCTGCAGCAGCAGTGTTAGTTATCCTGCAGCAGCAGTGTTAGTTATCCTGCAGCAGCAGTGTTAGTTATCCTGCAGCAGCAGTGTTAGTTAGCCTGCAGCAGCAGTGTTAGTTAGCCTGCAGCAGCAGTGTTAGTTAGCCTGCAGCAGCAGTGTTAGTTAGTCTGCAGCAGCAGTGTTAGTTAGCCTTCAGCAGCAGTGTTAGTTAGCCTGCAGCAGCAGTGTTAGTTAGTCTGCAGCAGCAGTGTTAGTTAGTCTGCAGCAGCAGTGTTAGTTAGTCTGCAGCAGCAGTGTTAGTTAGTCTGCAGCAGCAGCAGTGTTAGTTAGTCTGCAGCAGCAGTGTTAGTTAGCCTGCAGCAGCAGTGTTAGTTAGCCTTCAGCAGCAGTGTTAGTTAGTCTGCAGCATCAGTGTTAGTTAGTCTGCAGCAGCAGTGTTAGTTAGCCTTCAGCAGCAGTGTTAGTTAGTCTGCAGCAGCAGTGTTAGTTAGTCTGCAGTAGCAGTGTTAGTTAGCCTGCAGCAGCAGTGTTAGTTAGCCTTCAGCAGCAGTGTTAGTTAGTCTGCAGCATCAGTGTTAGTTAGTCTGCAGCAGCAGTGTTAGTTAGCCTTCAGCAGCAGTGTTAGTTAGTCTGCAGCAGCAGTGTTAGTTAGTCTGCAGCAGCAGTGTTAGTTAGCCTGCAGCAGCAGTGTTAGTTAGCCTGCAGCAGCAGTGTTAGTTAGTCTGCAGCAGCAGTGTTAGTTAGTCTGCAGCAGCAGTGTTAGTTAGTCTGCAGCAGCAGTGTTAGTTAGCCTGCAGCAGCAGTGTTAGTTAGCCTTCAGCAGCAGTGTTAGTTAGTCTGCAGCATCAGTGTTAGTTAGTCTGCAGCAGCAGTGTTAGTTAGCCTTCAGCAGCAGTGTTAGTTAGTCTGCAGCAGCAGTGTTAGTTAGTCTGCAGTAGCAGTGTTAGTTAGCCTGCAGCAGCAGTGTTAGTTAGCCAGCAGCAGCAGCAGTGTTAGTTATCCTGCAGCAGCAGTGTTAGTTAGTCTGCAGCAGCAGTGTTAGTTAGTCTGCAGCAGCAGCAGTGTTAGTTAGTCTGCAGCAGCAGCAGTGTTAGTTAGCCTGCAGCATCAGTGTTAGTTATCCTACAGCAGCAGTGTTAGTTAGCCTGCAGCATCAGTGTTAGTTATCCTGCAGCATCAGTGTTAGTTAGCCTGCAGCAGCAGCAGTGTTAGTTAGTCTGCAGCAGCAGTGTTAGTTATCCTGCAGCAGCAGTGTTAGTTAGCCTGCAGCATCAGTGTTAGTTATCCTGCAGCATCAGTGTTAGTTAGCCTGCAGCAGCAGTGTTAGTTAGCCTGCAGCAGCAGTGTTAGTTAGCCTGCAGCATCAGTGTTAGTTAGTCTGCAGCAGCAGCAGTGTTAGTTAGTCTGCAGCAGCAGTGTTAGTTAGCCTGCAGCAGCAGTGTTAGTTAGCCTGCAGCATCAGTGTTAGTTAGTCTGCAGCAGCAGTGTTAGTTAGTCTGCAGCAGCAGTGTTAGTTATCCTGCAGCATCAGTGTTAGTTAGCCTGCAGCAGCAGTGTTAGTTAGCCTGCAGCATCAGTGTTAGTTAGTCTGCAGCAGCAGTGTTAGTTATCCTGCAGCAGCAGTGTTAGTTAGTCTGCAGCAGCAGCAGTGTTAGTTAGTCTGCAGCAGCAGTGATAGTTAGTCTGCAGCAGCAGTGTTAGTTAGTCTGCAGCAGCAGTGTTAGTTAGCCTGCAGCAGCAGTGTTAGTGAGGGATTCATCAGCCCTATTGGTTACATATTTCTTCAGTCACTTTGGTCATATTTTGTATGTGTTAACTTTTCTAAGCTTAGCACAAAACTCCAAACTGGTAAGACTTGTAATGCGGTACGTTTTTAGATTCAAAACCTTTTCATTGTGCATTCATTTTGTTTGGAGACATCTTTCACCACACCATTGATCCAAAAGGTAATCTTACTGTGAAATACCATGAGAACATTGATGTAATCACCAAAACACAACATAATTATATCTTCTCAATTTAGTTGTTTGAACAACCAGTTAATCCAATAGCAACAAATACAAGGTACATTTTTTCAAAACTGCACTTTGAATGTAACATGCTTCAGTACTGTAAATTAAAAGTACATTACACTGTTTTCACATTAGGCAACAAAATAGAATTTCTATCCCATGTGTGATCAAATGAGTGATCATTGAATACATCTTTCACAATCATTGATGCAAAAAATAAATGTATTGTTCAGATATAATTCTGCCATAGGTGTGCAGTAATCAAATGAAATGAATGAAAGCAACTGTTTATCAGGCACTAGTTTGCTTCAAGCCACTAGTTTGCTTCAAGCCTCTCTTGAGCATTTGGCCATAGGTTCTCACAGACATTGCAGTAAATGTCTTCATTGTTCATGCACCTGGGGAAAAACCTTTTGGCGTGGAGCATCCATGCCTGACAGTCTGGATGGATGTAATTGCATGTCACGCCCTGACCATAGTTTGCTTTGTATGTTTCTATGTTTTGTTTGGTCAGGGTGTGATCTGAGTGGGCATTCTATGTTGTATGTCTAGTTTGTCTGTTTCTGTGTTTGGCCTGATATGGTTCTCAATCAGAGGCAGGTGTTAGTCGTTGTCTCTGATTGGGAACCATATTTAGGTAGCCTGTTTTGTCATTGTGGGTTGTGGGTGATTGTCTATGTTATGTTGCTTGTTAGCACAGTGTTTCATTAGCGTCACGGTTGTCACGTTGTTGTTTTGTAGTGTTCAGTTTTTCTATTAAAATGACGAACACATACCACGCCGCATCTTGGTCCGATCCTTACTCCTCTTCAGAGGAAGAGGAGGAAATCTGCCGTGACATTGCATACCTCATCCATGGCCTGAAGGAGGGTGGCACACTCATTGGGATTATACACCTTCTATGTAATCATGTATTTTACAGTATTGTAGTGAGGATCCTGTGTGGCACAGTTAGTAAGAGCATGGCCCTAGCACCACAAGAGTGGTGGTTTTGTTTCCCAGTTCCAACTGGGGTCACATACAAAAATGTATTGACTCGCTGTTGTCACTTTGGATAAAAATGCCTGCTACATAATTGGTATTTACAGTTTTACAGTATTGTATTGGCCAATACAATTTTAGTAAGGCAGTTTGAAACCTCCCCATCAAATCTCCTATCAACTTCATTCTCAATACATGTTTACTGCATAGGGGATGCATTACATGCAGTACATCTCTGATCTTGTCAATACCAGATTTTTTAACTTTACTATGACGTAAAATCATAATAGCCATAACAGTAAATTACAGTTTACATCATACTTTATATGTTTATACTATACAAACAATCATTTTCATTATATAGTTCTCAAAATCTGTTGTAGAAAAACCAGTTTAAAATGTATAGGTTTGTGATTATTAATTAAGATCATTCGGATTAAGTAATAGTAAAATCAAAGTCAATTGAAAATGTGCTTCATTTTGAAACAACTGCCATTTGATGATCTGTTTTGCGTTTCGTACTAAGCGTTGTGAATATGTGCCACTTACTTGTGAAAATTGCACCAAAGCGATTGAAAAAAACTGTAATTAAGACTTCACTGACCTTGGAGCTGGACTGTCAGTCACAGCACACTGCCAGCAATTAGATATCTACACAACAGCTCAAAATATATTAGGACTTCTAACTATTAGTATTAAAGTGTCTGTCCCTCTCTCTGTCACTGTTCTTTAAGGGGTGGTTTCTCTGAGACAGATTAAGCCTAATCCTGGGCTACAAAGAATTTCAGATGGAGATTCTCCATTCTCCAGGTTTGATCTGTGTCCAAGAAACCGTCGCTAAATCCCTGTTGATTTCTCTGTTTCACACTTTCTCTTTCTCTCAGACATACACGTTAGGGAAACAGGATGAGTGGTGGAAGCTCCCTCAGGCCCTTTGGGATAGGTTAGGGTTAGAAAAAAAGGGACCTCCATGGAAGAGAGGGAGGAGAGAAAGAGAAAGGAGAGGGGGATGCAGATGACAGAAGGACCCCCCCTACACACACACACACACACACACACAGGATGACAGCTATCCCAGCATGCCTCAGTGCTCAGCTCCCTGTTCCATTCAGACAGATACACTGACAGCTCCTCGTATCTACAGACACCCCATCTGTACACACACACACACACACACACACACACACACACACACACACACACACACACACACACACACACACACACACACACACACACACACACACACACACACAGGGAGGAGGTTTTGATCTTAACTGTTCTGTCTCTCAGAGATGTGTATTATGGAATTTTACTCAGCCAAGAGCACAACAAAAGGTTTTATTCATCTCGTATTTCTTCTCCCAGAAAACTGTTTACAGACAAACATCCTCACACATCCACTAGAACAATAGCTCCATGTGTCAATCAAACCACAGTTGTTTTCTTTGTGAAGTCACTAGATAACATTTCACTGAGGATTTTGGATTGTGGAAGGGAGTCCCTGCTCTTGTGTGTGTGTGTGTGTCACGCTAACTCCCTTTCTAAACCATAACCACATCCTCTCTGATGTTCAGTCTGGCTTTAGATCAGGTCACAGATGCATCAGCACCTCCATGAAGGTACTCAATGACATCCTCGCTGCAATAGACAATACAAACTACTCTGTGGCCACTTTCATGGACCTAGCCAAGGCATTTGACTCAGTCAACCACATCATCCTGCTCAACAGACTGGAAGACATAGGCCTCTCACAGGAATGCCTGGCCTGGATCTCAGATTATTTAATGCACTAAACACAGCCAGTGAAGTAATGAGAATCTACACCACTGCAAGTCACCATGGGTGTCCCTCAAGGATCCATTCTAGGCCCCACCCTCTTCTCAATGTATAAAAATAATGTTTTACAAACCGTTAATGAGTCCTTCATACACCTCTCTGCCGATGACACCATTCTCTATGCATCTGGACCCTCCTTGGACTCTATAAGAACAAGCCTCCAATCAAGCTTTACTCACATCCAGCACACCTTCCTTAACCTGCCCCTCCTCCTCAACACAAACAAAACAAAAGGCTGTTCAGTGGTAGGAAGTGCTAGGCCCGACCACTGATAACGATGAGCCAGCCTATAGGGAGGAGGTCAGATACCTGGCCGGGTGGTGCCAGAATAACAACCTATCCCTCAATGTAACCAAGCCACCCCAGTCATAGACTGTTCTCTCTACTACCGCATGGCAAGTGGTACCGGAGTGCCAAGTTTAGGACAAAAAGGCTTCTCAACAGTTTTTACCCCCAAGCCATAAGACTCCTGAACGGGTAATCAAATGGCTACCCGGACTATTTACATTGTGTGTGTCTCCCAACCCCTCTTTTACACTGCTGCTACTCTCTATTTATCACATATGCATAGTCACTTTAACTATACATTCATGTACATATGTACATACTACCTCAATTGGGCCGACCAACCAGTGCTCCCGCACATTGGCTAACCGGGCTATCTGCATTGTGACCCACCCACCAACCGCCACCCGCCAACCCCTCTTTATGCTACTGTTACTCTCTGTTCATCATATATTCATAGTCACTTTAACCATATCTACATGTACATACTACCTCAATCAGCCTGACTAACCGGTGTCTGTATGTAGCCTCGCTACTTTTATAGCCTCGCTACTGTTATAGCTTCGCTACTGTATATAGCCTCGCTACTGTTATAGCTTCGCTACTGTTATTCACTATCTTTTTACTGTTGTTTTATTTCTTTACTTACTTATTGTTCACCTAATACCTTTTTGCACTATTGGTTAAAGCCTGTAAGTAAGCATTTCACTGTAAGGTCTACCTACACCTGTTGTGTTCGGCGCACGTGACAAATACAATTTGATTTGATTTGATTCCAGCGGAAAAAAGCCCATCAACCCTCCCCTTAACATCTACTCACTAGATGGGTCTGCCCTAGAGTTTGTCAGATCATACAAATCCACGGGTATCTGGCTGGACACAGCACTATCATTCCACACACACATAAATAATCTTCAAGCAAAAGTCAAGTCCAGAATAGGCTTTCTCTACCGGAACAATTCTTCATTCACACACTCTGCTCATTCACACACTCAGGGTGTATTACCCTGGTCCAAATGACAATACTCCCATCCTGGAATATGGTGATGTCGTCTAAAGGATGGCCCCAAAGTACACACTCAACAAACTGGACGTGCTTTACCCCTCTGCCATATGCTTTGTCACTAGTGGACCTTTCCAAACCCATCACTGTGATCCATTAACTGACCATTCCAACATGTACGACGTCAAACCCACTAGCTCACATTTATATACAAATCCTTCCTGGGCAAGACCGCTCTGTATCTCAGCTCACTACTAAGACCCCCCCCCCCCATCACCAACAGCAACCTAAGATCCAGCAATTAGATCAACCTGGCAATCCCCAAGACATGCAGTATCTTTGGTGAAATGTTTTTCAATTTTCCACTGCTAGAGACTAGACCATCCTTCAAAAAACATTGAAACTAAGCTATTTTGTGTCCATTGGTACTTTTACAAACAAACAGTCTGAGATTTTAACTGATAACTGCATGTGTTTTCCCCCTGCCTCTTAAATGATGTCTATTACTGAATGTCTTACTGAGTGTTTTACTGAATGTTTACTGAGTGTTTTACTGAATGTCTTACTGAGTGTTTTACTGAATGTCTTACTGAGTGTTTTACTGAATGTCTTACTGAGTGTTTTACTGAATGTCTTACTGAGTGTTTTACTGAATGTCTTACTGAGTGTTTTACTGAATGTTTACTGAGTGTTTTACTGAATGTCTTACTGAGTGTTTTACTGAATGTCTTACTGACTACTTTACTGACTGTTTTACTGCTTTACTGAATGCCTGCTGTTTAAACTGTGTGTGTGTGTGTGTGTGTGTGTGTGTGTGTGTCTGCCAGCAATATAGCTGACACTGCCACCAGAATTTAAGGCACCCATCAATCTGCAATGTACACACACACACACACGCGCGCGTGCGCGCAAATATGCATGCACGCACACTAGAGATGTACGTTGGGGAGTGATTTGGTTTGTTTACTGTGAGGCTGTGATCACATCTGCATAACACTGATAGGCCTCCCTGGAGAACCAATAGAACGGCAGAGATCTGTCAGGCCCCGCTGACTGCCAAGTTAAAAATATTATATCCGTTACGGCAGCCTGAACTGGCTGTAACCTTGACAACCTGATCATTTACCCTGACAGTAATGCCATCATCAGCCAGATGCAGAGAGGACTGGTGCATGGGGTTATAGGGGTGAGTGAGAGGAGGTGTGAGGGAGAGAGATGGCTAACCATCTCCAGAGAATAACCCTCCCAAGTACTCAGGCCTTTATTCTTCCTCTCCAGAGTAGAGCTGATGGTTTCCTCCAGAAACAACCCCCAGGGAGACTACAATAAAGAGGGAACTCCACATCCCTCTCTACTCCTCTCCTCTTCCCCCTCTCCTCTCCCCTCCTCCTCTCCTCTTCACACACAAGAACATTTCTATTCATACCAACAAGAGAAAGTGCATAAAAAAAAAGATATGAAAGATATGTTTTGATATTCCACAACTTCAGTATTGTATTTCAGTGTAGTTATTAAACAAGGGAGTGTCATAGAGAGGATGAGAAGAGTTTGTAAGAACATGGATATTACTGTATGGGGAGCATCAGAATACAAATAGTTAGACAGACAAAGGGGTGGATAAGTCCATTACCATGGCTCCAATATAAAGCATATCAGACTGACTCCCACAGCCTCAAAGGGACTGATAGCTCTGTAGTTTATCACAGAGGAACAAAGACACGGTAGATATCTCTGTCATCTAAGTCATCTCTGTCATTTCTGTTATCAATGTCATCACTGTTATCTCCTTTCACCCACCTGACCCAGCTCAGCAGTCACCATCAGGGATGTAGTGGGAGATGATTGAGATCGGTAAGAGGTGGTGAGTAACAGAAATGCTAACAGGAACAATAATTTAGTGTAATAGTTAGCGAGTTGATATAAGCCTATACACAACTCAGTCTTTCAGGCACTGTATATGATTCATTGACGTCAGTCAGAGACTTGTGTGAAAGGTGTCCACACACTTCCGGTGTGGATTGTATGTGGAGTCAGGAAAACGTCAGAAATAAAAATGTGCTCTAACCTAGTGAACTCTCCCTCTGTATCTATTTTGGGCTTACATACAGTACACTAAACCAGGGCTCTCCACCCTGTTCCTGGAGAGATACCCTCCTGTAGGTTTTTGCTCCAACACCAGTTGTAACTAACCTGGTTCAGTTTATCAACTAGTAAATGATTAGAATCAGGTGTGCTAGATTAGGGTTGGAGCAAAAACCTACACGACTGTAGCTCTCCAGGAACAGGGTTGGAGAGTCCTGCACTAAACGTACTGACCTACTAACAGACATACTTCATAGTGTGTCAGTAAAGCGTTGGAATGCAGCCTTCATCTATGAGGTCAGAAGGAACAGAGTGGTCCATTTTACCCTCTTAAGGAACCTCCCTCATTACCAGGCCTGTCAGACACAGAGAGACAGATAGGAACCACTGACATGTATACAGTTCCACCTTAAATGGTTTGGCACCACACCACTTATACATATTTAACACCAGGGCTTTAAAGGCTTCTGGATCAGGGATGCCTGGCTAGTCAGCTGGGCTACTGGATTTAACCTACTTCTCTTCTAGTTCAGCAGCTCCTATTCCCTTCTTTATGTGTTTATGATGGGGCGAAGGGAGGAGTGGAGGGTGTGGGGAGGAAGTAGAGACAGGATGTGAGGGTGTGGAGAGGAAGTAGAGACAGGGTGTGGGGTGTGGGGAGGAAGAAGAGAGGATGTGAGGGTGAAGGGAGGAAGTAGAGACAGGATGTGAGGGTGAAGGGAGGAAGTAGAGACAGGATGTGTGTGTGAAGGGAGGAAGTAGAGACAGGATGTGTGTGTGAAGGGAGAAAGTAGAGACAGGATGTGAGGGTGAAGGGAGGAAGTAGAGACAGGATGTGAGTGTGTGGGGAGGAAGTAGAGACATGATGTGAGGGTGTGGAGAGGAAGTAGAGGCAGGATGTGAGGGTGTGGGGAGGAAGATAAGACAGGATGTGAGGGTGAAGGGAGGAAGTAGAGACAGGATGTGAGTTGGTGGGGAGGAAGTAGAGACCGGATGTGAGGGTGTGGGGAGGAAGTAGAGACAGGATGTGAGGGTGAAGGGAGGAAGTAGAGACAGGATGTGAGGGTGTGGGGAGGAAGTAGAGACAGGATGTGAGGGTGATGGGAGGAAGTAGAGACAGGATGTGAGGGTGTGGGGAGGAAGTAGAGACAGGATGTGAGGGTGTGGGGAGGAAGTAGAGACAGGATGTGAGGGTGTGGGGAGGAAGTAGAGACAGGGTGTGAGGGTGGTAGGAGGAAGTAGAGACAGGATGTGAGGGTGTGGGGAGGAAGTAGAGATGGGATGTGAGGGTGTGGGGAGGAATTAGAGACAGGATGTGAAGGTGTGGGGAGGAATTAGAGACAGGATGTGAAGGTGTGGGGAGGAATTAGAGACAGGATGTGAAGGTGTGGGGAGGAAGAAGAGACAGGATGTGAGGGTGAAGGGAGGAAGTAGAGACAGGATGTAAGTGTGTGGGGAGGAAGTAGAGACAGGGTGTGAGGGTGTGGGTGGAAGTAGAGACAGGATGTGAGGGTGTGGGGAGGAAGTAGAGACAGGGTGTGAGGGTGTGGGGAGGAAGTAGATACAGGATGTGAAGGTGAAGGGAGGAAGTAGAGACAGGATGTGAGTGTGTGGGGAGGAAGTAGAGACAGGATGTGAGTGTGTGGGGAGGAAGTAGAGACAGGATGTGAGGGTGTGGAGAGGAAGTAGAGACAGGATGTGAGGGTGTGGGGAGGACGATAAGACAGGATGTGAGGGTGAAGGGAGGAAGTAGAGACAGGATGTGAGTTGGTGGGGAGGAAGTAGAGACCGGATGTGAGGGTGTGTGTGGGGAGGAAGTAGAGACAGGATGTGAGGGTGAAGGGAGGAAGTAGATACAGGATGTGAGGGTGTGGGGAGGAAGTAGAGACAGGATGTGAGGGTGTGGGGAGGAAGTAGAGACAGGGTGTGAGGGTGTGGGGAGGAAGTAGAGACAGGATGTGAGGGTGTGGGGAGGAAGTAGAGATGGGATGTGAGGGTGTGGGGAGGAATTAGAGACAGGATGTGAAGGTGTGGGGAGGAATTAGAGACAGGATGTGAGGGTGTGGGGAGGAAGTAGAGACAGGGTGTGAGGGTGTGGGGAGGAAGTAGAGACAGGATGTGAGGGTGTGGGGAGGAAGTAGAGATGGGATGTGAGGGTGTGGGGAGGAATTAGAGACAGGATGTGAAGGTGTGGGGAGGAATTAGAGACAGGATTTGAGGGTGTGGGGAGGAAGTAGAGATTGGATGTGAGGGTGTGGGGAGGAATTAGAGACAGGGTGTGAGGGTGTGGGGTGGAGTGTTAGGGGGTTAGTTAGTGGGGCTCATTGGGTTGATGCCCAAAAAGAGGGCCTGTTTTATTACCAGCCAGAGGTTACTGATAGACAGACTTTAGAGCTAAACTCTCTCTTTCACACTTTTTCCCCTCTGTCCCTCTCTATTTTTCCCTCTTTCCCTCTTTCTCTCTCCTTGGCATCACTGAAAGGTTTTTCTAACTGAAACTACCACTTTGTCCTCTTGCTCCAAGCAATTATTAGTGTGTGTGTGTGTGTGTGTGTGTGTGTGTGTGTGTGTGTGTGTGTGTGTGTGTGTGCACGTGCCTGCATGTGTAAATGTGTGTGTGTGCGTGCATGCGTGTGTGTGTGTGTGAGTGTTTCTCACTCAGAGGGCATCGTTATCAGAGGGCAGTGGGTAGAATTCCATACCTACCATTGTGAACTTCATCAATAACAACAAGGTGACATCAACCACCCCCGAATAGAGTCCTCTAGATCAGTGGTTCACAAACTTTTTATAGGCCTGATCACCGACAACGACGAGACAGCCTATAGGGAGGAAGTCAGAGACCTGGCCGGGTGGTGCCAGAATAACAACCTTTTCCTCAACGTAACCAAGACTAAGGAGATGATTGTGGACTACAGGAAAAGGAGGACCGAGCACGCCCCCATTCTCTTTGACGGGGCTGTAGTGGAGCAGGTTGAGAGCATCAAGTTCCTTGGTGTCCACATCGACAACAAACTAGAATGGTCCAAATACACCAAGACGGTCGTGAAGAGGGCACGACAAAGCATATTCCCCCTCAGGAAACTAAAAAGATTTGGCATGGGTCCTCAGATACTCAAAAGGTTCTACAGCTGCAACATCGAGAACTGGTTGCATCACTGCCTGGTACGGCAATTGCTTGGCCTCTGACCGCAAGGGTAGCGCGTACGGCCCAGTACATCACTGGGGCTAAGCTGCCTGCCATCCAGGACCTCTACACCAGGTGGTGTCAGAGGAAGGCCCGAAAAATTGTCAAAGACCCCAGCCACCCCAGTCATAGACTGTTCTCTCTACTACCGCATGGCAAGCGGTACCGAAGTGCCAAGTCTATACCCCCAAGCCATAAGACTCATGAACAGGTAATCAAATGGCTACCCGGACTATTTACATTGTGTGTGTCCCCCAACCCCTCTTTTACACTGCTGCTACTCTCTATTTATCACATATGCATAGTCACTTTAACTATACATTCATGTACATATGTACATACTACCTCAATTGGGCCGACCAACCAGTGCTCCCGCACATTGGCTAACCGGGCTATCTGCATTGTGTCCCACCACCCACCACCCGCCAACCCCTCTTTTACGCTACTGCTACTCTCTGTTCATCATATATGCAGTCACTTTAACCATATCTACATGTACATACTACCTCAATCAGCCTGACTAACCGGTGTCTGTATATAGCCTCGCTACTGTATATAGCCTGTCTTTTTACTGTTGTTTTATTTCTTTACTTACTTATTGTTCACCTAACACCTTTTTTGCACTATTGGTTAAAGCCTGAAAGTAACCATTTCACTGTAAAGTCTACACCTGTTGTATTCGGAGCACGTGACAAATAAACTTTGATTTGATTCAAACATTCAACTTCCAGTTGTGTACTCCCTCTAGCACCAGGGTCAGCGCACTCCAGCTGCGTACTCCCTCTAGCACCAGGGTCAGCGCACTCCAGCTGCGTACTCCCTCTAGCACCAGGGTCAGCGCACTCTAGCTGCGTACCCCCTCTAACACCAGGGTCAGCGCACTCCAGCTGCGTACTCCCTCTAGCACCAGGGTCAGCGCACTCTAGCTGCGTACTCCCTCTAGCACCAGGGTCAGCGCACTCCAGCTGCGTACTCCCTCTAGCACCAGGGTCAGCGCACTCCAGCTGCGTACTCCCTCTAGCACCAGGGTCAGCGCACTCTAGCTGCGTACCCCCTCTAGCACCAGGGTCAGCGCACTCTCAAATGTTTTTTGCCATCATTGTAAGCCTGCCACACACACACTATACAATTATTTTAATAAACATAAGAATGAGTGAGTTTTTGTCACAACCCGGTTCGTGGGGGGTGACAAAGAGCTCTTACAGGACCAGGGCACAAATTATAATATAATAATAATCAATAATTTATATCTTTATTCAGTCATCTTACATATAAAACCTTATTTGTTCATTGAAAATTGGGACTAACTCACCACAGGTTAATGAGAAGGGTGTGCTTGAAAGGATGCACATAACTCTGCAGTGTTGGGTTGTATCGTAGAGTCTCAGTCTTAAATCATTTTCTTCACACAGTCTGTGCCTGTATTCCGTTTTCATGTCAGTGCTGGCTGAGAATCCACTCTCACATAGGTACGTGGTTGCAAAGGGCATCAGTGTCTTAACAGCGTGATTTGCCAAGGCAGGATACTCTGAGTGCAGCCCAATCCTGAAATCTGCCAGTTGCTTCTGACTAAATACAATTTTCACAGAACCGCTTGTGGCCAATTTTGATGAGGCTCTCTTTTTCAGATATCGATAAGTGGACTGGAAACAGGGCATGAAAGGGATAATGAATCCAGTTGTTTGTGTCATCCGTTTCGGGAAAGTACCGGCATAATTGCGCACCCAACTTTGCTATTTTGCACATTTGATATTGTCTGAAAGCTTGAGTTCATTTGCACACAAAAAAATCATACAATGATGGAAAGACCTGTGTTGTCCTTGTTAATGCAGACAGAGAAGAGCTCCAACCTCTTAATCATAGCCTCAATTTTGTCCCGCACATTGAATATAGTTGTGGAGAGTCCCTGTAATCCCAGATTCAGATCATTCAGGTGAGAAAAAACATCACCCAGACAGGCCAGTCGTGTGAGAAACTCGTCATCAATCAGTCAGACAAGTGAGAATTATGGTCAGTAAAAACTTGAAGCTTGTTTCTCAATTTTAAAAAACATGTCAATACTTTGCCCCTTGATATCCAGCGCACTTCTGTATGTTGTAAAAGCGTTACATGGTCGCTGCCCCAGAATTGCATAATGCAGAAAATACACAATAGTTCAGGGGCCTTGCTTTAACAGAGTTAACCCTTTTCACTGTAGTGTCCAAAACATACTTCAAGCTGTCAGGCATTCCCTTGGCACCAAGAGCCTCTCGGTGGATGCTGCCATATACCCAAATAGCGTCGGGAGCAACTGCTTGCACGCTTCGTTACCACTCCACTATGTCTCCCTGTCATGGCTTTTGTGCCATCAGTACAGATACCAACACATCTTGACCACTAAAGTCCATTTGAAGTCACAAAGTTGTCCAGTACTTAAAACATATCCTCTCCTGTTGTCCTGGTTTCCAGTGGTTTGCAGAAGAGGATGTCTTCCTTAATTGACCACCCATAAACGTAACGAACATATACCAGGAGCTGTGCCAGGCCCGACACATCTGTTGACTCATCCAGCTGTAACGCATATAATTTACTGGCTTGTATGCAAAGCAGTAATTGCTTCAAAACATCTCCTGCCATGTCACTGATGTGTTATAAAATGGTGTTGTTTGATGAAGGCATTGTCTGTATAGTTTTTTTGGCCTTTTCCCCCAGTATTGTCCCAGCAATATCCACGGCAGCAGGAAGAATGAAGTTCTCCACAATAGTATGGGGCTTGCCTGTCCTAGCCACTCGTTAGCTCACCATATAAGACGCTTCTAGCCCCTTCTTATTAATGGTATCTGTTGCTTTTATACATGTCTTACTACTTGAAAGTCATCTTAATTCTCGCCCAAAGAACACCTGTGGCTTATTTTTCAAATTGTCATGTTTTGTTTCTAAATGTCTGCACAAGAGTGACGGTTTCATTGAGTTGTGAGATAGTACTTTTGTACATGTAACACACTGTGGCTGAGGAAAGGCACTACTCCCAATATAAGTGAACCACAAATCAATGTAGTTCTCATAATATTTTGATGGTCCAACGTCCCTGTTGTTGTTCGGTGCTTTCCCGGGTAATGGGGCAGTAGCTCTTTAGGCTGCATCCTATTCACAATTGTCAGTGTTCATGCTAGCTGGGCTAACAACAAATGTAGAATTACTGATGCTAGCATTGAATGTGCTTGTTGAAGCAGAACAAGTTGTGTCGTCGACAGGTGCATGTGTAGTACTGCTGGTAGTAGCCTGGGTCTCGACCCCGCCCTGTGCAACTGGATCCTGGACTTCCTGACGGGCCTCCCCCAGGTGGGGTCTGCAAGTCTGCAGGGTTTTTCCATGATAAGAGCTGGGCAGCCGCACATGTTTATGTTAAAATGAAGACCAGTGTGCTGTTATTGTTATTCATGTTATAGGCGGGGATTCAATCAATTGTTGGCTACAATGAGCATTGTCAGCTGTCTTGTGCTCTGCTCTGTAATGCGCTTTGATTAAATCCCGGCCATAGGCTCTTTCTGCTAGAGGACAGAATATGTTGATGTCCACGTAGACCAGTGTGCTGTGGTACTGTATTGTATTGTGTTGTTTTCTACCCTGATGTAATTCTCTCTGCTGGAGAACAGATAAACTACCCAGACCCTGGAGATTAGAGACTGTCAGGAATCTTGGAACACCAAGCTACAATGGAAAACTGGTGTCTGGCACCGGACAGCTCCCCAACACCAGGCCTCCACTATGGCTGGAGTGCAGAAGGTGTGTGTATGTGTGCGTGAGTGTGTATATTTGTGTGTGTGTGTGTGGGGGGTGGGGGGGGGGTCTGGCATGTTCCGGTTGCCATCTGCATGCCCCAGGGAGCATAGCTGGAGTGTGACACACACACACACACACACACACACACACACACACACACACACACACACACACACACACACACACACACACACACACACACTACTGAACTGGTGGTGGTGAGGGGCGGTTTATACAGACTAAACTGAAATGACACTAAGACAAAAGAGCACAGTCCCACTACATCCAGCTCTGAGGTGAACAATACACTCAGTACAATACTGAATATCTACTAATATATGATCTACTACACTGCAACACTACAGATCATATGAGATAGAACACTACAACACTACAGATCATAGAAGATAGAACACTGCAACACTACAGATTATAGAAGATAGAACACTGCAACACTACAGATTATAGAAGATAGAACACTGCAACACTACAGATTATAGAAGATAGAACACTGCAACACTACAGATCATAGAAGATAGAACACTGCAACACTACAGATTATAGAAGATAGAACACTGCAACACTACAGATCATAGAAGATAGAACACTGCAACACTACAGATCATATGAGATAGAACACTACAACACTACAGATCATAGAAGATAGAACACTGCAACACTACAGATTATAGAAGATAGAACACTGCAACACTACAGATCATAGAAGATAGAACACTACAACACTACAGATCATAGAATATAGAACACTCCAACATTACAGATTATAGAAGATATAACACTACAACACTACAGATCATAGAAGATAGAACACTGCAAAACTACAGATTATAGAAGATAGAACACTGCAACACTACAGATTATAGAAAATAGAACACTGCAACACTACAGATCATAGAATATAGAACACTGCAACACTACAGATCATAGAAGATAGAACACTGCAAAACTACAGATTATAGAAGATAGAACACTGCAACACTACAGATTATAGAAGATAGAATAGTGCAACACTACAGATCATAGAAGATAGAACACTGCAAAACTACAGATTATAGAAGATAGAACACTGCAACACTACAGATCATAGAAGATAGAACACTGCAACACTACAGATTATAGAAGATAGAACACTGCAACACTACAGATTATAGAAGATAGAATAGTGCAACACTACAGATCATAGAAGATAGAACACTACAACACTACAGATCATAGAAGATAGAACACTGCAACATTACAGATTATAGAAGATAGAACACTGCAACACTACAGATTATAGAAAATAGAACACTACAACACTACAGACTATAGAAGGTAGAACACTGCGAAACAAAAACAACAATATTGCAGGTCTGAGATACTGCAGATATTACAACCCTGTGATATTAGATACTACAACCCTGTGATATTAGATACTACAACCCTGTGATATTAAATATTACAACCCCGTGATATTAGATACTACAACCCTGTGCTATTAGATGTTACAACCCTGTGATATTAGATACTACAACCCTGTGATGTTAGATACTACAACCCTGTGATATTAGATATTACAACCCTGTGATATTAGATATAACAACCCTGTGATATTAGATACTACAACCCTGTGATATTAGATACTACAACCCTGTGATATTAGATATTAGGTTCAACCCTGAAGGTCATAGGTACACTATAACTATCTGGTCAGTGGTATTAGACTGTACAGTAGTCAGATCTGTGATATTAGATATTAGGTTCAACCCTGAAGGTCATAGGTACACTATAACTAGCTGGTCAGTGGTATTAGACAGTACAGTAGTCAGATCTGTGATATTAGATATTAGGTTCAACCCTGAAGGTCATAGGTACACTATAACTAACTGGTCAGTGGTATTAGACTGAACAGTAGTCAGATCTGTGATATTAGATATTAGGTTCAACCCTGAAGGTCATAGGTACACTATAACTAGCTGGTCAGTGGTATTAGACTGTACAGTAGTCAGATCTGTGATATTAGATATTAGGTTCAACCCTGAAGGTCATAGGTACACTATAACTAGCTGGTCAGTGGTATTAGACTGTACAGTAGTCAGATCTGTGAAATGAGGACCATTTGACCACAGAGCTGTTGAATAATAGACAGGCTCTTGTATAATTTCTCTGATGTGCCGTAGTGCATTCAGCTTGAAGGAATATCATATATGAAATATGAATGACTGGGACACAAGGAGAATATAAATACACCATATTGTTGTTGCCAGGGACAAATTAAAGCTTCATATCTTTTCACACACGCGTGCATAAACATTATTGCTGCCTGAAAGACACATGCATAAAATGTATGATCATCTGAAGAAGTAAAGACAGCATTGAATAGAACGTCACTGTGTGATTGTGTGAAATGTGAAAGCTATACTGTCCACTAGGGGCAACGTGAGCACCTACTCCCTTCTAATTTAAATTGCAGACTCAGACTCTATTCTGAATTTTAAGCCTTTCCCAAAGCTTAACCCTAACCTTAACCATTCAGAATTTATTCCTAAATGTATGTTTAACCCTAACCTTAACCATTCAGAATTTATGCCTAAATGTATGTTTAACCCTAACCTTAACCATTCAGAATTTATGCCTAAATGTATGTTTAACCCTAACCTTAACCATTCAGAATTTATGCCTAAATGTATGTTTAACCCTAACCTTAACCATTCAGAATTTATGCCTAAATGTATGTTTAACCCTAACCTTAACCATTCAGAATTTATGCCTAAATGTATGTTTAACCCTAACCTTAACCATTCCGAATTTATTCCTAAACGTATGTTTAACCCTAACCTTAACCATTCAGAATTTATTAATACAACTAAATTTTAGTTTCACTTTTGGGGAGTTTAACAAACAGCTAAGATAGGGCACCACATAGCGTAATTAAATGGTCAAGGCACAGCATAATTCTGCTACTGCAGTTACACCACGGGTTGGCGTTTTATTTGGAAATTGGGTTTACCATCCTTGGGTGGTAACACTGGGAAAGGACCAGTAGGGGACTGGGAGAGACTCAGACACCAAACCAGGACTACGTCTTAAATGGCACCCTATTCCCTATATTCTGGTCATAAGTAGTGCACTATATAGGAAATAGGGTGCCATTAGAGATGCACTTCAGGGATGAAAGCATGACTGGTCTGCAGGCACTGTATCTATAATACTGCACAGACTGTCCCCTGGCCAGAGCAGAGAAAGGCCTTACTAGGAAGACAGGGGAGAAACAGTAGGATAGACTAGGAGAGGAGGAGACTGGGGAGAAACAGTAGGATAGACTAGGAGAGGAGGAGACTGGGGAGAAACAGTAGGATAGACTAGGAGAGGAGGAGACTGGGGAGAAACAGTAGGATAGACTAGGAGAGGAGGAGACAGGGGAGAAACAGTAGGATAGACTAGGAGAGGAGGAGACTGGGGAGAAACAGTAGGATAGACTAGGAGAGGAGGAGACCGGGGAGAAACAGTAGGATAGACTAGGAGAGGAGGAGACTGGGGAGAAACAGTAGGATAGACTAGGAGAGGAGGAGACTGGGGAGAAACAGTAGGATAGACTAGGAGAGGAGGAGACTGGGGAGAAACAGTAGGATAGACTAGGAGAGGAGGAGACTGGGGAGAAACAGTAGGATAGACTAGGAGAGGAGGAGACCGGGGAGAAACAGTAGGATAGACTAGGAGAGGAGGAGACTGGGGAGAAACAGTAGGATAGACTAGGAGAGGAGGAGACTGGGGAGAAACAGTAGGAGACCAAACCAGTGCTCATAGTATGAACTGTGACTGCAGCCTGCTGCTCCCTGTATTTTGGTGTGTGGGGCTTTGTGTGTGTGTGTGTGTTCCCTCTGTCTCCCTCCTCTCTCTCTCACCGCCTCAATCTCACCCACTTCCTCCCTCCCTCTTTCTCTCTCTTTCCCTTCCCCTTCCTCCCCCTTTCTCCATGTGATGCCTGAAGTTTGGAGAGCGAGAGAATGAGAAAGAGAGAGAGAGAGATCTCAGTCTAATTGAAGCCTCTCCAGTGAGTGTGTTCATGCAACACTAATTAAAAGTGTTGTGGAAACAAGAGTTTTACAATTTTCCCCACAGACAGACTGAGTTACTTCTCTTCCTCTCTACTTGGAAATCTCTCTTTTCAGGTTTTACCTTAGAAAACCTCAGCCATTGTGTTTTAGTGATAGCATGGCCATAATACACTGAAAGACCTCAGCCAGTGTGTTTTAGTGATAGCATGGCCTCAGCCAGTGTGTTTTAGTGATAACATGGCCACAATACACTGAAAGACCTCAGCCAGTGTGTTTTAGTGATAGCATGGCCATAATACACTGAAAGACCTCAGTCAGTGTGTTTTAGTGATAGCATGGCCATAATACACTGAAAGACCTCAGCCAGTGTGTTTTAGTGATAGCATGGCCATAATACACTGAAAGACCTCCATCAGTGTGTTTTAGTGATAGCATGGCCTCAGCCAGTGTGTTTTAGTGATAACATGGCCACAATACACTGAAAGACCTCAGCCAGTGTGTTTTAGTGATAGCATGGCCACAATACACTGAAAGACCTCAGCCAGTGTGTTTTAGTGATAGCATGGCCACAATACACTGAAAGACCTCAGCCAGTGTGTTTTAGTGATAGCATGGCCATAATACACTGAAAGACCTCAGCCAGTGTGTTTTAGTGATAGCATGGCCATAATACACTGAAAGACCTCAGCCAGTGTGTTTTAGTGATAGCATGGCCATAATACACTGAAAGACCTCCATCAGTGTGTTTTAGTGATAGCATGGCCATAATACACTGAAAGACCTCAGTCAGTGTGTTTTAGTGATAGCATGGCCTCAGCCAGTGTGTTTTAGTGATAGCATGGCCATAATACACTGAAAGACCTCAGCCAGTGTGTTTTAGTGATAGCATGGCCATAATACACTGAAAGACCTCAGCCAGTGTGTTTTAGTGATAGCATGGCCATAATACACTGAAAGACCTCCATCAGTGTGTTTTAGTGATAGCATGGCCATAATACACTGAAAGACCTCCATCAGTGTGTTTTAGTGATAGCATGGCCATAATACACTGAAAGACCTCAGTCAGTGTGTTTAAGTACAATATGTTTTAGTACATGTAATACGTCTTCTTTGGTCATACTTCAGGATAACACTTTGTTATCAATCTACACCCTACATTATCTACAGTGCAATCAGAAAGTGTTCAGACCCCTTGACTTTTTCCACATTTTGTTACGTTATCAATCTACACACAATACCCCATAATGACAAAGTAAAAACAGGTTTGTAGAAATGTTTGCTAATTTATAAACATGTAAAATAGAAATACCTTATTTGCATAAGTATTCAGACCATTTGCTATGTGACTCGAAATTGAGCTCAGGTACATCCTGTTTCCATTGATCATCCTTCAGATGTTTCTACAACTTGATTGGAGTCTGTGGTCAAATCAATTGACTGGACATGATTTGGAAAAGCACACACCTGTCTACATAAGGTCCCACAGTTGACAGTGCATGTCAGAGCAAAAACCAAGCCATGAGGTCGAAGGAATTGTCTGTAGACCTCAGAGACAGGATTGTGTCGAGGCACAGATCTGGGGAAGGGTACCAAAACATTCCTGCAGAATTGAAGGTCCCCAAGAACACAGTGGCCTCCGTCATTCTTAAATGGAAGACATTTCTAAAATCCTGTTTTGACTTTGTCATTATGAGGTTTTGTGTGTAGATTGATGAGGGGTAAAAAAACGCTATAATCCATTTTATAATAAAGCTTCAACGTAACAAAAAAGTAGAAAAAGTCAAGGGGTCTGAATACTTTCCAAATGCTCTGTATATATTAGTGGATCTGTACTTCATTATCTATATATTACATTATCTGACTACACTGTCTGTGCTACATTATCTTCTATATGCCACATTAGACCTTGGTGGAGATTACAGCAGTGTGGTTATGTGGGAAAACGATCATTCAGTCACACTGTGTTATATAATAGTATATTTAGAGGGTGGTTGTAAACACACACAGCAGAGGAATCAAATGAAAGTGTAAAACAGTATAATGCGTTTTGATGGAACCGGGAAGACCATGAATACTATTTAGAGTGTATCTAATGCAGCGCTGACAGAGAGAGGAGGATGTGAAGACTGATTCACTAGGAACTCAGACCATGAAAAAGCCCTTTGCCTTCCTCACTTCAGTCAGACAAAAGAGTGTGAAGAAACTTCAGTCTGTCCCAAATGGCACCCTATTCCCTACATAGTGCACCACTTTTACCTACAGCCCTATGGGCCATGGGAAGATGGTGCCATTGCTGACACAGCTCCAGTGTGTAGCCACCACGCAACCAGCAGCCTGGTCCCAGTATGAGAGATGGACTCACTGGGTATAAAACCAACACCACCACATAGATATCTAGTAATGTATGAGATGAAGGTAATGTATAGCTGGGTTACACTTGACAGCACTGTGTGTGTTTTTACCAGGCGAGGTGGAGGTGGAGCATGCTGGTCCGGAGACAGACAGTCTCTCCAGCCCGACGTCAAGGGGAGAAGGAGAAGAGACTACATCTATTAATATATTCCTTTTATCCAAGCAGCTATTCAGCAGAGCATGAAACAGGCTGCTCAAAGGAGCCGTCCTGCCATTGGTGTGAAATGAGCTGGGAATAACAAGGCTTATAGAACCTACTTGGCAGGAAGCCTCCTAGAGCTGACTGTAGAAGAGTGTGTGTGTGTCCATCTGTCTGTGTGTGTGCATGCTCGAGCGCCTGTGTGTGTGTGTTTGTGCGCGTGCTCGTGTGTGTGTGTTCAGATAAGTCTACAGAGGCCTGATGAGGTGACCCTGACCAGTCATCATCTGAAGAAGGTCAAGGATGAGGAAGGCTGGGGAAACGAACATCCTCCTCCTGTCAGATGGATGAACCAGCGCTGGGGAAACCAACATCCTCCTCCTGTCAGATGGATGAACCAGCGCTGGAGAAACCAACATCCTCCTCCTGTCAGATGGATGAACCAGCTCTGGGGAAACGAACATCCTCCTCCTGTCAGATGGATGAACCAGCGCTGAGGAAACCAACATCCTCCTCCTGTCAGATGGATGAACCAGCGCTGGGGAAACGAACATCCTCCTCCTGTCAGATAGATGAACCAGCGCTGGGGAAACCAACATCCTCCTCCTGTCAGATGGATGAACCAGCGCTGAGGAAACGAACATCCTCCTCCTGTCAGATGGATGAACCAGCGCTGGGGAAACGAACATCCTCCTCCTGTCAGATGGATGAAATAGCGCTGGGGAAACCAGCATCCTCCTCCTGTCAGATGGATGAACCAGCGCTGGGGAAACCAACATCCTCTTCCTGTCAGATGGATGAACCAGCGCTGGGGAAACCAACATCCTCCTCCTGTCAGATAGATGAACCAGCGCTGGGGAAACCAACATCCTCCTCCTGTCAGATGGATGAACCAGCGCTGGGGAAACCAACATCCTCCTCCTGTCAGATGGATGAACCAGCACTGGGGAAACCAACATTCTCCTCCTGTCAGATGGATGAACCAGCGCTGGGGAAACCAACATCCTCCTCCTGTCAGATGGATGAACCAGCGCTGGGGAAACCAACATCCTCCTCCTGTCAGATGGATGAACCAGCACTGGAGAAACCAACATCCTCCTCCTGTCAGATGGATGAACCAGCGCTGGGGAAACCAACATCCTCCTCCTGTCAGATGGATGAACCAGCACTGGGGAAACCAACATCCTCCTCCTGTCAGATGTTGTGCATGTCAGAGAGCTGTCCTGCTATTCCCTCATTGAGACGGTTGTTATTGTTCCGATGGCTTTATTATGGGACTGTCTCTCTGCCCTCTGGGCCCTGCAGACAGAACAGAGATACCAGCAAGGGGAGGATGGTGCTCGTCCCTGGGACCTGCCAACAGAACAGAGAGACCAGCTAGGGGAGGATGGTGCTGGTCCCTGGGCCCTGCAGACAGAACAGAGAGACCAGCTGGGGGAGGATGGTGCTCGTCCCTGGGCCCTACAGACAGAAGAGAGAGACCAGCTAGTGTAGGGTGGTGCTGGTCCCTGGGCCCTGCAGACAGAATAAAGAGACCAGTTAGTGGAGGATGGTGCTCGTCCCTGGGCCCTGCAGACAGAACAGAGAGACCAGCTATGGGAGGATGGTGCTCGTCCCTGGGCCCTGCAGACAGAACAGAGAGACCAGTTAGGGGAGGATGGTGCTGGTCCCAGGGCCCTGCAGACAGAACAGAGAGACCAGCTAGGGGAGGATGGTGCTCGTCCCTGGGCCCTGCAGACGGAACAGAGAGACCAGCTAGGGGAGGATGGTGCTGGTCCCTGGTCCCTGCAGACAGAACAGAGAGACCAGCTAGGGGAGGATGGTGCTCGTCCCTGGGCCCTGCAGACAGAACAGAGAGACCAGCTGGGGGAGGATGGTGCTGGTCCCAGGGCCCTGCAGACAGAACAGAGAGACCAGCTGGGGGAGGATGTTGCTCGTCCCTGGGCCCTGCAGACAGAACAGAGAGACCAGCTAGTGTAGGATGGTGCTGGTCCCTGGGCCCTGCAGACAGAATAAAGAGACCAGCTAGGGGAGGATGGTGATGGTCCCTGGGCCCTGCAGACAGAACAGAGAGACCAGTTAGGGGAGGATGGTGCTGGTCCCAGGGCCCTGCAGACAGAACAGAGAGACCAGCTAGTGGAGGATGGTGCTGGTCCCAGGGCCCTGCAGACAGAACAGAGAGACCAGCTAGGGGAGGATGGTGCTCGTCCCTGGGCCCTGCAGACAGAACAGAGAGACCAGCTAGTGGAGGATGGTGCTCGTCCCTGGGCCCTGCAAACAGAACAGAGAGACCAGCTAGGGGAGGATGGTGCTCGTCCCTGGGCCCTGCAGACAGAACAGAGAGACCAGCTAGGGGAGGATGGTGCTCGTCCCTGGGCCCTGCAGACAGAACAGAGAGACCAGCTATGGGAGGATGGTGCTCCTCCCTGGGCCCTACAGACAGAACAGAGAGACCAGCTAGGGGAGGATGGTGCTCGTCCCTGGGCCCTACAGAAAGAACAGAGAGACCAGCTAGGGGAGAATGGTGCTGGTCCTTAGGGTGTTGGCAATACACAGACAGACTATCACACACAGGACACAGGTGCACAAGACACAGCCACACAGGACGCAGGTACACAGAACACAGGTACACAGGACACAGCCACACAGGATGCAGGCACACAGGACACAGGTACACAGGATGCAGGCACACAGGACACAGGCACACAGGACACAGCCACACAGGACGCAGGCACACAGGGCACAGGCACACAGGCACACAGGACACAGGCACACAGGACACAGGACACAGTTACACAGGACACAGTTACACATTTCACAGGCACACAGGACGCAGGCACACAGGACACAGGCACACAGGACACAGGCACACAGGACACAGTTACACAGGCACACAGAACACAGGCACACAGGACACAGTTACACAGGACACAGTTACACAGGACACACTGTGGTTCCTCAGGCGGACAGGCAGAGCAGAGAGTTGCTTTTTTTGAGTGGGTGTGTGTGTGTGTTTTTGTGCCTGCCTGCGTGCTTGCATATGTGTGTGTGTGTCTGCTAGAGATGTATCATGCTGACAGGCTGGCCTCAGAGAAGCAGAGCCTCCCTTAGAAACTCTCTGCCCTAATGGCCTGCAGAGCTACGCACCATTATCCCTCCCAGTCCCAGTCTCAGTCTGTCATACTGAGGTACAGTTCGCAGCACGGTACACAGCCCAGACACTACTCCACGGTACACAGCCCAGACACTACTCCACGGTACACAGCCCAGAAACTACTCCAGGGTACACATCCCAGACACTACTCCACGGTACACAGCCGAGACACTACTCCAAGGTACACAGCCCAGACACTACTCCACGGTACACAGCCCAGATACTACTCCACGGTACACAGCCCAGACACTACTCCACGATACACAGCCCAGACACTACTCCACGGTACACAGCCCAGACACTACTCCAAGGTACACATCCCAGACACTACTCCAAGGTACACAGCCCAGACACTACTCCACGGTACACAGCCCAGACACTACTCCATGGTACACAGCCCAGACTCTACTCCACAGTACACAGCCCAGACACTACTCCAAGGTACACAGCCCAGATACTACTCCACGGTACACAGCCCAGACACTACTCCACGGTACACAGCCCAGACACTACTCCACGGTACACAGCCCAGACACTACTCCACGGTACACAGCCCAGACACTACTCCACGGTACACAGCCCAGACACTAAATCAAATCAAATCATCAAATTAAATGTATTTATATAGCCCTTCGTACATCAGCTGATATCTCAAAGTGCTGTACAGAAACCAAGCCTAAAACCCCAAACAGCAAGCAATTCAGGTGTAGAAGCACGGTGGCTAGGAAAAACTCCCTAGAAAGGCCAAAACCTAGGAAGAAACCTAGAGTGGAACCAGGCTATGTGGGGTGGCCAGTCCTCTTCTGGCTGTGCCGGGTGGAGATTATAACAAAACATGGTCAAGATGTTCAAATGTTCATAAATGACCAGCATGGTCGAATAATAATAAGGCAGAATAGTTTAAACTGGAGCAGCAGCACAGTCAGGTGGACTGGGGACAGCAAGGAGTCATCATGTCAGGTATTCCTGGGGCATGGTCCTAGGGCTCAGGTCCTCCGAGAGAGAGAAAGAAAGAGATAATTAGAGAGAGCATATGTGGGATGGCCAGTCCTCTTCTGGCTGTGCCGGGTGGAGATTATAACAGAACATGGCCAAGATGTTCAAATGTTCATAAACGACCAGCATGGTCGAATAATAATAAGGCAGAACAGTTGAAACTGGAGCAGCAGCACAGCCAGGTGGACTGGGGACAGCAAGGAGTCATCATGTCAGGTAGTCCTGGGGCATGGTCCTAGGGCTCAGGTCCTCCGAGAGAGAGAAAGAGAGAAGGAGAGAATTAGAGAACGCACACTTAGATTCACACAGGACACCGAATAGGACAGGAGAAGTACTCCAGATATAACAAACTGACCCTAGCCCCCCGACACATAAACTACTGCAGCATAAATACTGGAGGCTGAGACAGGAGGGGTCAGGAGACACTGTGGCCCATTCCGAGGACACCCCCGGACAGGGCCAAACAGGAAGGATATAACCCCACCCACTTTGCCAAAGCACAGCCCCCACACCACTACTCCACGGTACACAGCTCCTCAACCCCCTCCGTCCCCTGCAGTCCAACTGCTACACTGGTTAGCCTGTGATAGAGATTTGAGACAGTGTGGAGTGTGTGGGAGGTGAACAACATCTCCAAAATTGTTCCTAAGTTGAAAAGTTGAAAGTTAAAGTGGTGGATTATTAGCACCTTACCTTCCCTGGGAGAAAGCTTACAGTAGCCCATCATCAGCCAGACATGGGCCATGTCAACGGCCCATTGCCATGTCGCTTGTCAGCTTTACATCACAGCCGATGGCGCTAGATATCACTAACAGCAACATGCTGAATGTCAGTTAGCCATGTCTGGTAACGCTGTTGGACTGCTAGTGGTTACATAGAGTACAAAACCAGGTGTGACATCAGCTACAGAGGAAACCAGGTGTGTTCCCTCTCCAGCCAATCAGGACTGTTAGAACTGGACGACCAGAGGTCTGTCGGTTTATAAAGGTAAAGAAGAGCTCTAGTCTGAGTGTGTGAAAGACTGTGTGAGTGTATGAGAGACTGTGTGAGTGTGTGAGAGACTGTGTGTGAGAGGCTGTGTGTGTGAGAGTGTGTGAGTGTGTGAGAGACTGTGTGAGCATGGGAGAGACTGTGTGAGTGTGTGAGAGACTATGTGTGAGAGACTGTGTGAGAGAGACTGTGTGAGTGTGTGAGAGACTGTGTGAGTGTGTGAGAGACTGTGTGAGTGTGTGAGAGACTGTGTGAGCGTGTGAGAGACTGTGTGAGTGTGTGAGAGACTATGTGTGAGAGACTGTGTGAGAGAGACTGTGTGAGTGTGTGAGAGACTGTGTGAGTGTGTGAGAGACTGTGTGTGAGAGGCTGTGTGTGTGAGAGTGTGTGAGTGTGTGAGAGGCTGTGTGTGTGAGAGTGTGTGAGTGTGTGAGAGACAGTGTGAGCATGGGAGAGACTGTGTGAGTGTGTGAGAGACTGTGTGAGAGAGACTGTGTGAGTGTGTGAGAGACTGTGTGAGTGTGTGAGAGACTGTGTGAGCGTGTGAGAGACTGTGTGAGCGTGTGAGAGACTTTGTGAGTGTGTGAGAGACTGTGTGAGTGTGTGAGAGACTGTGTGAATGTGTGAGAGACTATGTGTGAGAGACTGTGTGAGTGTGTGAGAGACTGTGTGAGTGTGTGAGAGACTGTGTGAGTGTGGGAGAGACTGTGTGAGAGACTGTGTGAGTGTGTGAGAGACTGTGAGTGTGTGAGAGACTGGTGTGAGCATGTGAGAGACTGTGTGAGTGTGTGAGAGACTATATGTGAGAGACTGTGTGAGTGTCTGAGCAACTGTGTGAGTGTGGGAGAGACTGTATGAGAGACTGTGAGGGTGTGAGAGACTGTGTGAGTGTGTGAGAGATTGTGTGAGAGTGGGAGAGACTGTGTGAGTGTGTGAGAGACTGTGTGACTGTGTGTGAGAGACTGTGTGAGTGTGTGAGAGACTGTGTGAGTGTGTGAGAGACTGTGTGAGTGTGGGAGAGACTGTGTGAGTGTATGAGAGAATGTGTGAGTGTGGGAGAGACTGTGTGAGTGTGTGAGAGACTGTGTGAGAGACTGTGTGAGAGCGAGTGAGAGACTGTGTGAGTGTGTGAGAGACAATGGGTGAGAGACTGTGTGGGTGTGTGATAAACTGTGTGAGTGTGGGAGAGACTGTGTGAGTGTGTGAGATACTGTGTGAGTGTGGGAGAGACTGTGTGAGTGTGTGAGAGACTATGTGTGAGAGACTGTGTGAGTGTGTGAGAGACTAGGTGAGTGTGTGAGAGACTGTGAGTGTGTGAGAGCCTGGTGTGAGCATGTGAGAGACTGTGAGTGTGTGTGAGAGACTATGTGTGAGAGACTGTGTGAGAGAGACTGTGTGAGTGTGTGAGAGACTGTGTGAGTGTGTGAGAGACTGTGTGAGTGTGTGAGAGACTGTGTGAGTGTGTGAGAGACTGTGTGTGAGAGGCTGTGTGTGTGAGAGTGTGTGAGTGTGTGAGAGGCTGTGTGTGTGAGAGTGTGTGAGCGTGTGAGAGACTGTGTGAGAATGGGAGAGACTGTGTGAGTGTGTGAGAGACTGTGTGAGAGAGACTGTGTGAGTGTGTGAGAGACTGTGTGAGTGTGTGAGAGACTGTGTGAGTGTGTGAGAGACTGTGTGAGCGTGTGAGAGACTGTGTGAGTGTGTGAGAGACTGTGTGAGTGTGTGAAAGACTGAGAGACTGTGTGACTGTGACTGTGTGAGAGACTGTGTGAGTGTGTGAGAGACTGTGTGAGTGTGTGAGAGACTGTGTGAGTGTGTGAGAGACAGTGTGAGTGTGTGAAAGACTGTGTGACTGTGTGAGAGACTGTGTGAGTGTGTGAGAGACTTTGTGAGTGTGTGAGAGACTGTGTGAGTGTGTGAGAGACTGTGTGAGAGACTGTGTGAGTGTGTGGGAGACTGTGCGAGTGTGTGAGAGACTGTGTGACTGTGTGGGAGACTGTGTGAGTGTGTGAGAGACTGTGTGAGAGACTGTGTGAGAGACTGTGTGAGTGTGTGAGAGACTGTGTGACTGTGTGGGAGACTGTGTGAGTGTGTGAGAGACTGTGTGAGAGACTGTGTGAGAGACTGTGTGAGTGTGTGGGAGACTGTGTGACTGTGTGGGAGACTGTGTGACTGTGTGGGAGACTGTGTGAGTGTGTGGGAGACTGTGTGACTGTGTGAGAGACTGTGTGACTGTGTGGGAGACTGTGTGAGTGTGTGAGAGACTGTGTGAGAGACTGTGTGAGAGACTGTGTGAGTGTGTGAGAGACTGTGTGAGTGTGTGGGAGACTGTGTGACTGTGTGAGAGACTGTGTGAGTGTGTGAGAGACTATGTGTGAGAGACTGTGTGAGAGAGACTGTGTGAGTGTGTGAGAGACTGTGTGAGTGTGTGAGAGACTGTGTGTGAGAGGCTGTGTGTGTGAGAGTGTGTGAGTGTGTGAGAAGCTGTGTGTGTGAGAGTGTGTGAGTGTGTGAGAGACAGTGTGAGCATGGGAGAGACTGTGTGAGTGTGTGAGAGACTGTGTGAGAGAGACTGTGTGAGTGTGTGAGAGACTGTGTGAGTGTGTGAGAGACTGTGTGAGCGTGTGAGAGACTGTGTGAGCGTGTGAGAGACTTTGTGAGTGTGTGAGAGACTGTGTGAGTGTGTGAGAGACTGTGTGAATGTGTGAGAGACTATGTGTGAGAGACTGTGTGAGTGTGTGAGAGACTGTGTGAGTGTGTGAGAGACTGTGTGAGTGTGGGAGAGACTGTGTGAGAGACTGTGTGAGTGTGTGAGAGACTGTGAGTGTGTGAGAGACTGGTGTGAGCATGTGAGAGACTGTGTGAGTGTGTGAGAGACTATATGTGAGAGACTGTGTGAGTGTCTGAGCAACTGTGTGAGTGTGGGAGAGACTGTATGAGAGACTGTGAGGGTGTGAGAGACTGTGTGAGTGTGTGAGAGATTGTGTGAGAGTGGGAGAGACTGTGTGAGTGTGTGAGAGACTGTGTGACTGTGTGTGAGAGACTGTGTGAGTGTGTGAGAGACTGTGTGAGTGTGTGAGAGACTGTGTGAGTGTGGGAGAGACTGTGTGAGTGTATGAGAGAATGTGTGAGTGTGGGAGAGACTGTGTGAGTGTGTGAGAGACTGTGTGAGAGACTGTGTGAGGGCGAGTGAGAGACTGTGTCAGTGTGTGAGAGACAATGGGTGAGAGACTGTGTGGGTGTGTGATAAACTGTGTGAGTGTGGGAGAGACTGTGTGAGTGTGTGAGATACTGTGTGAGTGTGGGAGAGACTGTGTGAGTGTGTGAGAGACTATGTGTGAGAGACTGTGTGAGTGTGTGAGAGACTAGGTGAGTGTGTGAGAGACTGTGAGTGTGTGAGAGCCTGGTGTGAGCATGTGAGAGACTGTGAGTGTGTGTGAGAGACTATGTGTGAGAGACTGTGTAAGAGAGACTGTGTGAGTGTGTGAGAGACTGTGTGAGTGTGTGAGAGACTGTGTGAGTGTGTGAGAGACTGTGTGTGAGAGGCTGTGTGTGTGAGAGTGTGTGAGTGTGTGAGAGGCTGTGTGTGTGAGAGTGTGTGAGAGTGTGAGAGACTGTGTGAGAATGGGAGAGACTGTGTGAGTGTGTGAGAGACTGTGTGAGAGAGACTGTGTGAGTGTGTGAGAGACTGTGTGAGTGTGTGAGAGACTGTGTGAGTGTGTGAGAGACTGTGTGAGCGTGTGAGAGACTGTGTGAGTGTGTGAGAGACTGTGTGAGTGTGTGAAAGACTGAGAGACTGTGTGACTGTGACTGTGTGAGAGACTGTGTGAGTGTGTGAGAGACTGTGTGAGTGTGTGAGAGACTGTGTGAGTGTGTGAGAGACAGTGTGGGTGTGTGAAAGACTGTGTGACTGTGTGAGAGACTGTGTGAGTGTGTGAGAGACTTTGTGAGTGTGTGAGAGACTGTGTGAGTGTGTGAGAGACTGTGTGAGAGACTGTGTGAGTGTGTGGGAGACTGTGCGAGTGTGTGAGAGACTGTGTGACTGTGTGGGAGACTGTGTGAGTGTGTGAGAGACTGTGTGAGAGACTGTGTGAGAGACTGTGTGAGTGTGTGGGAGACTGTGTGACTGTGTGGGAGACTGTGTGACTGTGTGAGAGACTGTGTGAGTGTGTGGGAGACTGTGTGACTGTGTGAGAGACTGTGTGACTGTGTGGGAGACTGTGTGAGTGTGTGAGAGACTGTGTGAGAGACTGTGTGAGAGACTGTGTGAGTGTGTGAGAGACTGTGTGAGTGTGTGGGAGACTGTGTGACTGTGTGAGAGACTGTGTGAGTGTGTGAGAGACTGTGTGAGTGTGTGGGAGACTGTGTGAGTGTGTGGGAGACTGTGTGAGTGTGTGAGAGACTGTGTGACTGTGTTAATTCACTGACCTATCGGTCTGAGTACATGAGACCATTCTGAATAGACTGATAATAAACACATGCTTTGTTCCACAGCCTCGGTCTCACAACACCCTGCTTCTATTACTGACCTCAACTGGACCAAAACATCCGAGGACACTCACTCACACACACACACACACATTCACACACGCACTTGCTAGCACACATGCACACACACACACACACACACACATTCACACACGCACTTGCTAGCACACATGCACACACACGCACACACACACTCACACACACACACACTCACACACACACCACTCTGTCATGGTTCAACGTCTTTAATATGCACTTCCACCAGAGGGGGTTTGTGATTGTCTTAATCAGCTGTTAAGTCTCAAATGGCACCCTGCTCCCTATATAGTGCACTACTTTTGACCAGTTTGCATAGGGCTCTGGTCAAAAGTAGTATACTTTATAGTAAATAGGGTGACATTTGGGACACACGCACAATCTCTTCGTATTTGTATCCAAAGCACTCTATGCAGAGCACCACACTACAAATCCCTACAGTTGTACAGCCATAAGGCCCAGTGCAGTCAAAAACTTGATTTCCTGTGTTTCATATATATTTCCACACTATGATGTTGGAATAATACTGTGAAATGGTGAAAATTATAATAATACATTTTTAGTGTAAGAGCTGTTGAAAGGACCACCTGAAATGTCAGCCTGTTGTGGTGTAATGGAGTTTTGACCTGCCTGGTGACTTCAGGCAGTACATTAGTTAATAGACCAATAACCTGCCAATAACAGCTAGTTATCCCTCCCCACTCAGCCACTCCCAGACAGTCCCAGCTAAATTCTTGCTTAAGAAGTTGCTCTTTGCTAAGAAGCTATTTTTGTTTCTTTTTGACCATTTAAATGGAAAACAATCACACTAAGGTACTTTATTATTAACCAGAAATGATTTAATATTGATTTAAAAATGACTGCACTGGGCCTTTTAAGTCAAGTAATACATAGTAATAAATGGACTCTCAGTCAGCAGTAGGGTGATTAAAACTCTCTCTATAAGACCAGTCAGACAGAGGGATGATACCAACACAGTGAATGCTTCATCATCTACTTATCAAATATAACACGAACACTCAGAGCTCCCGAGTGACACAGCGGTCTAAGGCTAGAGGCGTCACTACAGACCCTGGTTCGAATTCCAGGCTGTGTCACAACCGGCCGTGATTGGGAGTCCCATAGGGCAGAGAACAATTGGTAGGGTTTGGCCGGGGTAGGCCGTCATTGTAAATAAGAAGTTGTTCTTAACTGACTTGCCTAGTTAAATAAAAATACAAAAATAAAAGAAACTGCTGCTTACTAAATACAGTTTAATGTTAAAGTAAGATGTGGTGTCCAATCTGAAATATAACGTGAATTTAGCTTAAACTGAAAAGAGTGCATGCTATGCTGCTGAGAGATAGGAGAGAGAGAGAGAGAGAGAGAGAGAGAGAGAGAGAGAGAGAGAGAGAGAGAGAGAGAGAGAGAGAGAGAGAGAGAGAGAGAGAGAGAGAGAGAGAGAGGGGAGAGAGAGAGAGAGAGAGAGAGAGAGAGAGAGAGAGAGAGAGAGGGGAGAGAGAGACAGGGAGAGAGAGGGAGGCAGGGAGACAGGGCGAGGGAGAGAGAGGGCGACCACGCCCAGGACCACAACTAACTGTGGCATGCTGCTCTCTGTCACACACACACACACACACACGCAAATGTGCACAGAGGGAGAGGAGAGGAAAGAGAGAGCGAGAGAGAGAGAGAGAGAGAGAGAGAGAGAGAGAGAGAGAGAGTAGAACAAGACAGGAGAGGAGAGGGAGAAAGAGAAAGCAAGAGGAGGAGTAGAGTGGTTAAGATGGACAGCCTTCACACAGACCTGTGACTGTCAAGTGTTTTGGGACTGTAGGTTGGAGCTCCCTCTGGATGAGACTGTGTTTACTCCAGTTGCTCTGCTGTGGAAGACTGTTAGCTTAGCGTTAACACAGCTCTCTCCCAATGGGCCCGCTAATGCTACGGCTAATTCAATTCGAGGACAGGCACTCTTCGTTCGAGCCCTGACACATCTGGATTCTAATTGCCACTCACACCTTTCTGAATAACTTATGAATTCTAAACGACCTGATTTGCATGCTGTAGTGGTGCAGTAGCAGTATAGTACAGATGGCTTTGCCTGCGTGGTGTGAGGGTAATAAATGTAATCAATGCTTTTGGATTGTATATTTAATATTATGAACAAACCCATGGGAAAGCCTCTACCCAGACACATGTTGACCAATAACATGCCATTGTGGAGTAATGTGACAGGCATGGAGAGAAGAAAGAAGTGGCCACTTCCCAACACTCCCTCCCTCCCTCCAAACCACCCCTCCCCCCTACCTCCCTACCTCCCTCCCCCCCTACCTCCTTACCTCCCTCCCTACCTCCCTCCACCCCTCCCTCCCTACCTCCCTACCTCCCTCCACCCCTCCCTCCCTACCTCCTTACCTCAGTAAAGTGGTTCCTGGGTAGAATGCCAGGTACAGTATGTGAGAGAGGTGTGTGCTCTCAGATGTTCAAGGTCTGAGTTTCCTGGCAAAAAATAATGAATGATCTGACAAACGATTTCCTCTGAGTCAGAAGATACTTAGAATGGAGAAACTGGGAGAAAGAGGGGGATGGGGTGAGAGAGAGAGAGACAGAGAACGAGAACGGTTGTCCTTGACAGAAAGTGAAGCAACAATGTATCCCGTAGCAACAGACAGGGAGAGGCTTGAGGGAGATGAATTTAGACGCCTCTCTGCTTCACATCCTATCGATCACACACACACACACACACACACACACACACACACACACACACACACACACACACACACACACACACACACACACACACACACACACACACACACACACACACACACACTGTCTCATCCCACACACACTTCCACAGTCGTCAGGGTGACCTACATAGTGACCAGCATCCCATGGCCGTCGTGGTGACAGCAGCGTAAATTACAGATCTGGGGGGCCTCCGGGGTGGCGCAGTGGTCTAGGGCACTGCATCGCGGCGCTAGTAATTGGATACCACGAAATTGGGGGAGAAAAATAAATACAAATAATTAAACCATTTACAAAAAATTACAGATCTGGAGTCAGCACACAAACACTGATGATATGAGCTCTCTTATCTGATGACCAATCTCAATGGGACATTCTATTCTCCTCTCCTATCTGATGACCAATCTCAATGGGACATTCTATTCTCCTCTCTTATCTGATGACCAATCTCAATGGGACATTCTATTCTCCTCTCTTATCTGATGACCAATCTCAATGGGACATTCTATTCTCCTCTCCTATCTGATGACCAATCTCAATGGGACATTCTATTCTCCTCTCCTATCTGATGACCAATCTCAATGGGACATTCTATTCTCCTCTCCTATCTGATGACCAATCTCAATGGGACATTCTATTCTCCTCTCCTTCTCTTTTTCTTCTTTTGACCTCTTCCTCCTCAAGTACATCCTCCTCTCTTCTCCCTCCCCCTTCTACCACTATCCTCCTCTCTTCTCCCTCCCCCTTCTACCACTATCCTCCTCTCTTCTCCCTCCCCCTTCTACCACTATCCTCCTCTCTTCTCCCTCCCCCTTCTACCACTATCCTCCTCTCTTCCCCCTCCCCTATCTACCACTATCCTCCTCTCTTCCCCCTCCCCCTTCTACCTCTATCCTCCTCTCTTCCCCCTCCCCTATCTACCACTATCCTCCTCTCTTCCCCCTCCCCCTTCTACCACTATCCTCCTCTCTTTCTCCTCCCCCTTCTACCACTATCCTCCTCTCTTCCTCCTCCCCCTTCTACCACTATCCTGCTCTCTTCCCCCTCCCCCTTCTACCACTATCCTCCTCTCTTCCTCCTCCCCCTTCTACCACTATCCTCCTCTCTTCCTCCCCCCTTCTACCTCTATCCTCCTCTCTTCCTCCTCCCCCTTCTACCACTATCCTCCTCTCTTCCTCCTCACCCTTCTACCACTATCCTCCTCTCTTCCTCCTCCCCATTCTACCACTATCCTCCTCTCTTCCTCCTCCCCATTCTACCACTATCCTCCTCTCTTCCTCCTCCCCCTTCTACCACTATCCTCCTCTCTTCCTCCTCCCCCTTCTACCACTGACCTCCCTCTTCTTTTGACCCTATCCTACCCTTTCTCTCTTATATCATCCTCCTCCTCCTCCGTCTATCTAGTTACCTTGTCCCGACTGTTTGTCTGCAGTGGGGCTCTTACATACCCTAACATCTCTCTCTCTCTCTCTTTCGCTCTCTTTCTCTCTCCCTCTTTCGCTCTCTCTCCTCTCTGCTACCTCCTATTTCTCTCTCTCTCTCTTTCTCTCTCTCTCTCTCTCTCTCTCTCTCTCTCGTTCTGTCCCAGAAGTCTTTGTTCTCCGTGTATGTCAGAGGGATAGAAGGCTGTGACCCCATCAGTAGGACGTTGTTGGAAGACTAGGCGAGAGAGAGGTGTGGGGTTGGTTTGGTTAGTAGGAGGGAGGGGGGGGGGGGGGTAAGTAGGGAGAGAGAGGTGTGGGGGTTGGTTTGGTTAGTAGGAGGGAGGGGGGGGGTAAGTAGGGAGAGAGAGGTGTGGGGGTTGGGTTGGTTAGTAGGAGGGAGGGGGGGTAAGTAGGGAGAGAGAGAGAGGTGTGGAGGTTGGTTTGGTTAGTAGGAGGGAGGGGGGGTAAGTAGGGAGAGAGAGATGTGTAAGGGTTGGTTTGGTTAGTAGGAGGGAGGGGGGTAAGTAGGGAGAGAGAGAGGTGTGGGGGTTGGTTTGGTTAGTAGGAGGGAGGGGGGGGGTAAGTAGGGAGAGAGAGAGGTGTAAGGGTAGGTTTGGTTAGTAGGAGGGAGGAGGGTAAGTAGAGAGAAAAAGAGGTGTGGGGGTTGTTTGGTTAGTAGGAGGGAGGGGGGTAAGTAGGGACGGAGGGGTGATGGTTGGTTGGGTTTGGAGGAGGGATAGGGAGAGAGGGAGGGAGGGAGGGGTGATGGTTGGTTGTGTTAGGAGGAGGGAAAGGGAGAGAGAACAGGAGGGAGGGGTGATGGTTGGTTGAGTTAGGAGGAGGGTGAGGGAGAGAGGGAGGGAGGGAGGGGTGATGGTTGGTTGGGTTAGGAGGAGGGAGAGGGAGGGGGAGAGAGGGAGGGATGGAGGGGTGATGGTTGGTTGGGTTAGGAGGAGGGAGAGGGAGGGGGAGAGAGGGAGGGATGGAGGGGTGATGGTT
>NW_027261027.1:150000-172500 GCF_045791955.1 Oncorhynchus clarkii lewisi
GATGACTCCTAGTGGTATCAGTTCTACTGTTTAACTGCACGCACATGCACACACACACACACAACACACACACACATGTACACACAAACCACACCTCTTCCCTCCTCTCCTCCTCTCCTCTCTCCTCTCCTCTTTCTGTGATCAGGGACATCAGAGTAGGAGGGACAGCTTATGACCTAAATTACCTATTGCATATGCAAATGGCACATATGTTTAGCTGTTAGCTCTGGTGTTGAAAAGCCTGTGAGACTGTAGGTTAGAAAAATGAGCTTCATTAATGGATTGGCATTCGCTATACTCCAAGATGGTGTAGCAGTCAGACGTCTTTTGTCCTTGTCGTGTCCCGTGTATATAACTTTTTATATATTTTTTCTTTGCATAGCGTGACTCAAACCAGAGCAAATCAGACTTATTTTTCTCCATATCTCCAGAGTCCTACCGCAAACTCTGAACCTTTTCACATGGATCATCGCAGCAAGCTAGCTGCTATCCGAGTGGCCACTCCTGGCTATCGTCTCTGTCCTGAAGCAAGAACCAATTAGCCTGGAGCTAGCCTTTGCTAGGCCCATCTCCCAGCTAGCCGAAGAGGTCCATCAGCCACTCCTTGGGTTACAATACCTATTTTGCCAATTGGCATGGACCCCTTTTACTGCCGATATGGAGCCCTGCCGACCCATCATGACTGGAATACCTACGTAATTCACCCGAGGGCGTTTTTCAACTTTTTTCAACTGGCTCGAGATGTCCCCTGAATGCCCATCTGCTAGCCTGCTAGCTGCGGCCCGCTATTTGTCTAGAGCATATCGGACTGTTAGCTGAAGGGGCCAATCGGGAAAAATTATTTGGCCACTATACCTATTTTGCCAATTTGCCTGGACCCTTACACCACACTGCTGATCCATGATTACTGTTCTGCCGACGTAACAGCACGAGGGGGCTACAACAGACTTCTTCCGCCAAGACGTCTCTCTAAGGCCCATCTTCTAGCTTGCTAGCCCCGGCCCGCTAGCTGTCTGATTCCCTGTGTCTCTGGCCCGCCGAGCTACTCACTGGATCCCTATGATCACTCGCCTATGCATGCCTCTCCCTAATGTCAATATGCCTTGTCCATTGCGGTTTTGGTAAATAATTATTGCCTTATTTCACTGTAGAGCCTTATTTCCATCTACCACACATGCGGTGATCTCACCTGGTTGTAATTATGTTTCTAGAGACAATATCTCTCTCATCGTCACTCAATGCTTAGGGTTACCTCCACTGTATTCACATCCTACCATACCTTTGTCTGTACATTATGCCTTGAATCTATTCGGCCGTTCCCAGAAACCTTCTTCTTTTACTCTCTGTTCCGAACGTGCTAGACGACCAGTTCTTATAGCCTTTAGCCTTACCGTTATCCTACTCCTCCTCTGTTCCTCTGGTGATGTAGAGGGGAATCCAGGCCCTGCAGTGCCTAGCTCCACTCCCATTCCCCAGACGCTCTCATTTGTTGACTTCTGTAACCGTAAAAGCCTTGGTTTAATGCATGTTAACATTAGAAGCCTCCTCTCCAAGTTTGTTTTATTCACTGCTTTAGCACACTCTGCCAACCCGGATGTCCTAGCCGTGTCTGAATCCTGGCTTAGGAAGACCACCAGAAACCCTGAAATTTCCATCCCTAACTACAACATATTCTGACAAGATAGAACTGCCAAAGGGGGCGGAGTTGAAATCTCCTGCAGAAATAGCCTGCAGAGTTCTGTCCTACTATCCAGGTCTGTGCCCAAACAATTTCTTCTACTTTTATAAATCCACCTTTCCAGAAACAAGTCTCTCACAGTTGCCGCTTGCTATAGACCACCTTCTGCCCCCAGCTGTGCCCTGGACACCATATGTGAATTGATTGCACCCCATCTATCTTGCTGTTAGGTGACCTAAACTGGGACATGCTTTACACCCCGGCCATCCTACAATCTAAGCTTGATGCCCTCAATCTCACACAAACAACCACCCCTCACCACTGTCAAGTGCTCCCTAAAACACTTCAGCGAGCAGGCCTTTCTAATCGACCTGGCCCGGGTATCCTGGAAGGAAATTGACCTCATTCCGTCAGCAGAGGATGCCTGGTTATTCATTAAAAGTAATTTCCTCACAATCTTAAATAAGCATGCCCCATTCAAAAAACATAGAACCAGGAACAAATATAGCCCTTGGTTCACTCCAGACCTGATTGCCCTTGACCAGACCATACTGCATTAGCATCGAATAGCCCTTGCGATGTGCAACTTTTAAGAGAAGTAAGGAACCAATATACACAGGCAGTTAGGAAAGCAAAGGCTAGCTTTTTCAAACAGAAATTTGCATCCTGTAGCACAAACTCCCAAAAGTTCTGGGACACTGTAAAGTCCAAGGAGAATAAGAGCACCTCCTCCCAGCTGCCCACTGCACTGAGACTAGGACACACTGTCACCACTGACAAATCCACGATAATTAAGAATTTCAATAAACATTTTTCCACAGCCCTGCACCCCCACTGCAAATTTCCCAAGCCTCCCCATTCCTCCTTCACCCAAATGCAGATAGCTGGTGTTCTGAAAGAGCTGCAAAATCTGGACCCCTACAAATTAGCCGGGCTAGACCATCTGGACCCCCTCTTTCTAAAATGATCTTCCGAAATTGTTGCAACCCCTATTAAATCTCTCTTTTGTATCGTCTGAGATCCCCAAAGATTGGAAAACTGCTGCAGTCATCCCCCTCTTCAAAGGGGGAGACACTCTAGACCCAAACTACTACAGACCTATATCTATCCTACCCTGCCTTTCTAAGGTCTTCGAAAACCAAGTTAACAAACAGATCACCGACCATTTCGAATCCCACCGTACCTTCTCTGCTATGCAATCTGGTTTCCGAGCTGGTCATGGGTGCACCTCAGCCACACTCAAGGTCCTAAATGATATCATAACCATCATCGATAAGAGACAATACTGTGCAGCTGTTTTCATCGACCTGGCTAAGGCTTTTGACTGTCAATCACCACATTCTTATCGGCAGACTCAACAACCTTGGTTTCTCAAATGACTGCCTCGCCTGGTTCACCAACTACTTCTCAGACAGAGTTCAGTGTGTCAAATCGGAGGGCCTGTTGTTCGGACCTCTGGCAGTCTCTATGGGGGTGCCACAGGGTTCAATCCTCGGGCCGACTCATTTCTCTGTATGCATCAATGTTGTCGCTCTTGCTACTGGTGATTCTATGATCGACCTCTATGCAGACGACACCATTCTGTATACTTCTGGCCCATCTTTGAACACTGTGTTAACTAACCTCCAGACAAGCTTCAATGCCGAATATGTGGACAACTACAAATACCTAAGTGTCTGGTTAGACTGTAAACTCTCCTTCCAGACTCACATTAAGCATCTCCAATCCAAAATTAAATCTAGAATCGGCTTCCTATTTTGCAACAAAGCATCCTTAACTCAGGCTGCCAAACATACCCTAGTAAAACTGACCATCCTACCGATCCTTGACTTCGGCGATGTCATTTACAAAATAGCCTCCAACACTCTACTCAGCAAATTGGATGCAGTCTATCACAGTGCCATCCGTTTTGTCACCAAAACCCCATATACTACCCATCACTGCGAACTGTATGCTCTCGTTGGCTGGCCCTCGCTTCATATTTGTCACCAAACCCACTGGCTCCAGGTCATGTATAAGTCTTTGCTAGGTAAAGCCCCACCTTATCTCAGCTCACTGGTCACCATAGCAGCACCCACCCGTAGCACGCGATCCAGCAGGTACAGTGCCTTGCGAAAGTATTCGGCCCCCTTGAACTTTGCGACCTTTTGCCACATTTCAGGCTTCAAACATAAAGATATAAAACTGTATTTTTTTGTGAAGAATCAACAACAAGTGGGACACAATCTTGAAGTGGAACGACATTTATTGGATATTTCAAACTTTTTAAACAAATCAAAAACTGAAAAATTGGGCGTGCAAAATTATTCAGCCCCCTTAAGTTAATACTTTGTAGCGCCACCTTTTGCTGCGATTACAGCTGTAAGTCGCTTGGGGTATGTCTCTATCAGTTTTGCACATCGAGAGACTGACATTTTTTCCCATTCCTCCTTGCAAAACAGCTCGAGCTCAGTGAGGTTGGATGGAGAGCATTTGTGAACAGCAGTTTTCAGTTCTTTCCACAGATTCTCGATTGGATTCAGGTCTGGACTTTGACTTGGCCATTCTAACACCTGGATATGTTTATTTTTGAACCATTCCATTGTAGATTTTGCTTTATGTTTTGGATCATTGTCTTGTTGGAAGACAAATCTCCGTCCCAGTCTCAGGTCTTTTGCAGACTCCATCAGGTTTTCTTCCAGAATGGTCCTGTATTTGGCTCCATCCATCTTCCCATCAATTTTAACCATCTTCCCTGTCCCTGCTGAAGAAAAGCAGGCCCAAACCATGATGCTGCCACCACCATGTTTGACAGTGGGGATGGTGTGTTCAGGGTGATGAGCTGTGTTGCTTTTACGCCAAACATAACGTTTTGCATTGTTGCCAAAAAGTTCAATTTTGGTTTCATCTGACCAGAGCACCTTCTTCCACATGTTTGGTGTGTCTCCCAGGTGGCTTGTGGCAAACTTTAAACAACACTTTTTATGGATATCTTTAAGAAATGGCTTTCTTCTTGCCACTCTTCCATAAAGGCCAGATTTGTGCAATATACGACTGATTGTTGTCCTATGGACAGAGTCTCCCACCTCAGCTGTAGATCATCCAGAGTGATCATGGGCCTCTTGGCTGCATCTCTGATCAGTCTTCTCCTTGTATGAGCTGAAAGTTTAGAGGGACGGCCAGGTCTTGGTAGATTTGCAGTGGTCTGATACTCCTTCCATTTCAATATTATCGCTTGCACAGTGCTCCTTGGGATGTTTAAAGCTTGGGAAATCTTTTTGTATCCAAATCCGGCTTTAAACTTCTTCACAACAGTATCTCGGACCTGCCTGGTGTGTTCCTTGTTCTTCATGATGCTCTCTGCGCTTTTAACGGACCTCTGAGACTATCACAGTGCAGGTCCATTTATACAGAGACTTGATTACACACAGGTGGATTGTATTTATCATCATTAGTCATTTAGGTCAACATTGGATCATTCAGAGATCCTCACTGAACTTCTGGAGAGAGTTTGCTGCACTGAAAGTAAAGGGGCTGAATAATTTTGCACGCCCAATTTTTCAGTTTTTGATTTGTTAAAAAAGTTTGAAATATCCAATAAATGTCGTTCCACTTCATGATTGTGTCCCACTTGTTGTTGATTCTTCACAAAAAAATACAGTTTTATATCTTTATGTTTGAAGCCTGAAATGTGGCAAAAGGTCGCAAAGTTCAAGGGGGCCGAATACTTTCGCAAGGCACTGTATATCTCACAGGTATATCTCATCTCTCACACACACACACACACACACACACACACACACACACACACACACACACACACACACACACACACACACACACACACACACACACACACACACACACACACACACACACACACACATGCACACACTAACACACTCTCACGCACACATGCATACGCACACACGCACGCACACGCACACATGCACACACACATTCACACACAATGAAATTTGCAATGATAGCGGCAGGCAGGCTGTTAAAGATTGTGAGGAGTGTCAGTTATGAGCTGGACATTCAGTAGAATATCTACAGAGGGGAGGGAGCCTGAGGAGAGATTCCATAATTGACACACAGAGGAATCCTGTGGCTCTGTGTTGTCCCATTAGAGAGAACACACCAATAACACTCTAATAATTATTAACTTTGATCATTCTGGCTTTCAAAAGGAAAAATGACTAATTAACATGGTGACGTGTTTTTTTCTGAAGTCATTTCAGGGAGCGAGAGTGACTCATCTGTTGTAGAATTGTGTTTGAGTTTTGGAGGGTGTTGAGGTTCCTATGGGATGCCAGATAATAGTCTTACCAAGAAGAGAAGTGATTGAAGTAGTTATTTTGACTAATTCTGTTCAGACTTTGGCCAGGCTCTCACAGGGGATGTGGCACTCACACAATCACTCACACACACACAACCACACACAAGCACGCACACACACAACCACTCACACACACACACCCACTCACACAGTGGTCAATAAAAGACAGTAGAAAAGAGTCTATATGGTCATTTTGTAATTATCGGGATGGGGGAAGGCAGTGGGGCGGAGGCAGAGAATGGAAGGGACAGAGGGGAGGTAGAGATGGGGAGGTAGAGAGGGGGAGACAATGGGGTGGGAGAGAAGTAGAGGATGGATGAAGAAACTGAGGGGAGGAGAGAAGAAATTGCTCTGAGCATTGAGTGTTGTGTGAGTCAGAGTAAAGGAATGAAGGGAGAGTGGGTTGAGAGTAGAGTATAGCATACTATTTTCCATGTAGTGAAAGATATAGGGAATAGGGTGTCATTTGGGATGCAGCCAGAGACATGGGGGGGGAGCATTAAGTGGTACTTCTACAGAGGATTGGGGGGTCAAGAGGGTTGTCGAGGATGAGGGTTGGAGGGTCAGGAGGGTTATAGAGGAAGAGGAGGGGTAGAGGGTTGGGGGCCAGGAGGGTTATAGAGTAGGAGGAGTGGTGGTGGGTCAGGAGGGTTATGGAGGAGGAGGGGTAGAGGGTTGGGGGGTCAGGAGGGTTATAGAGGAGTAGGAGTGGTGGAGGGTCAGGAGGGTTATGGAGGAGGAGGAGGGTTGGGGGTCAGGAGGGTTATAGAGGAGGTGGGTGGAGGGTCAGGAGGGGTTATTCCGGCACAGCCAGAAGAGGACTGGCCACCCCACATAGCCTGGTTCCTCTCTAGGTTTCTTCCTAGGTTTTGGCCTTTCTAGGGAGTTTTTCCTAGCCACCGTGCTTCTTCACCTGCATTGCTTGCTGTTTGGGGTTTTAGGCTGGGTTTCTGTACAGCACTTTGAGATATCAGCTGATGTACGAAGGGCTATATAAAATAAATTTGATTGAAATTTGGTTATAGAGGAGGAGGAGTTGTGGAGGGTCTGCAGGTTTATTGATGAGGAGGAGGGGTGGAGGATCAGGAGGGTTATAGAGGAGGAGGAGGGTTTGGGGTAGGAGGGTTATAGAGGATGAGGGGTGGAGGGTCAGGAGGGTTATAGAGGAGGAGGAGGGGTAGAGGGTTGGGGGCCAGGGGGGTTATAGAGGAGGAGGAGTGGTGGAGGGTCAGGAGGGTTATGGAGGAGGAGGGGTAGAGGGTTGGGGGGTCAGGAGGGTTATAGAGGAGGAGGAGTGGTGGAGGGTCAGGAGGGTTATGGAGGAGGAGGGGTGGAGGGGTGGAGGGTTGTAGAGGAAGAGGGGTGGACGGTTGGGCGGTCAGGCGTGTTATAGAGGAGGAGGGTTTGGGGGTCAGGTGGATTAAAGAGGATGAGGAGGGGTGGAGGTTTGGGAGGTCAGGAGGGTTATAGAGGAGGAGGAGGGGTGGATGGTCAGGATGGTTATAGAGGAGAATGAGGGGTGGAGAGTTGGTGGATCAGGAGGATTATAGAGGAGTAGGGTTGGAGGGTTGGAGGGTTGGGGGTCAGGATGGTTATAGAGGAGGAGGGTTGGGGTGTAGGGGGTCAGGAGGTTAATAGAGGAGGAGGGGTGTAGGTTCAGGAGGGTTATAGAGGAGGTGGAGGGGTGAAGGGTTGGGGGTTAGGTGGGTGAAAGAAGAGGAGGAGGGTTGGAATATCATTAAGGTTATAGAGGAGGAGGGGTGGAGAGTCAGGAGGGTTATAGAGTAGGAGGAGGGGTGGGAGTCAGGAGGGTTACAGATGAGGAGCAGTGGAAGGTTGAGGGGGTCACAATGGTTATAGAGGATGAGGAGGGGTGGTGGGTTGGGGGGGATCAGGAGGGTTATAGAGGAGGGGGGTGGGGTTTCAGGAAGGGATATAGAGGAGGAGGAGGGTTGGGGGTCAGGAGGGTTATAAAGGAGGAGGGTTATAAAGTAGGAGGGTTATAAAGGAGGAGGGTTGGGGTTTCAGGAAGGGATATAGAGGAGGAGGAGGGTTGGGGTCAGGAGGGTTATAAAGGAGGAGGGTTGGGGTGTTGGGGGGTCAGGAGGGTTATAGAGGAGGGTTGGGGGTCAGGAGGGTTATAGAGGAGGAGGAGGGTTGGGGGGTCATGAGGGTTATAGAGGAGGAGGAGTTGTGGAGGGTCTGCAGGTTTATTGAGGAGGAGGAGGGGTGGAGGTTCAGGAGGGTTATAGAGAAAGAGGAGGTGTGAAGGGTTGGTGGGTGGAGGGGTCAGTTGGGTTATAAAGGATGAGGTTTGGGGTGTTGGGGGGTCAGGAGGGTTATAGAGGAGGGTTGGGGGTCAGGAGGGTTATAGAGGAGGAGGAGGGTTGGGGGGTCATGAGGGTTATAGAGGAGGAGGAGTTGTGGAGGGTCTGCAGGTTTATTGAGGAGGAGGAGGGGTGGAGGTTCAGGAGGGTTATAGAGAAAGAGGAGGTGTGAAGGGTTGGTGGGGTCAAGTGGGTTATAGAGGAGGAGGGGTGGTGGTGGGTCAGGAGTGTTATGGAGGAGGAGGGGAGGGTTGGGGGGTCAGGAGGGTTATAGAGGAGGAGGGGTGGAGGGTCAGGAGGGGTTATAGAGGAGGAGGAGTTGTGGAGGGTCTGCAGGTTTATTGATGAGGAGGAGGGGGAGGTTCAGGAGGGGTGGAGAGGAGGAGGAGGGTTGGGGGTCAGGAGGGTTATAAATGATGAGGGGTGGAGGGTCAGGAGGGCTATAGAGGAGGAGGAGGGGTGTAGGTTCAGGAGGGTTATAGAGGAGGTGGAGGGGTGAAGGGTTGGGGGTTAGGTAGGTGAAAGAAGAGGAGGAGGGTTGGAATATCATTAAGGTTATAGAGGAGGAGGGGTGGAGAGTCAGGAGGGTTATAGAGTAGGAGGAGGGGTGGGAGTCAGGAGGGTTACAGATGAGGAGCAGTGGAAGGTTGAGGGGGTCACAATGGTTATAGAGGATGAGGAGGGGTGGTGGGTTGGGGGGGATCAGGAGGGTTATAGAGGAGGAGGGTTGGGGTTTCAGGAAGGGATATAGAGGAGGATGAGGGTTGGGGGTCAGGATGGTTATCAAGGAGGAGGGTTATAAAGGAGGAGAGTTGGGGTTTCAGGAAGGGATATAGAGGAGGAGGAGGGTTGGGGGTCAGGAGGGTTATAAAGGAGGAGGGTTGGGGTTTCAGGAAGGGATATAGAGGAGGAGGTTTCTTCCTAGGTTTTGGCCTTTCTAGGGAGTTTTTTCCTAGCCACCGTGCTTCTACACCTGCATTGCTTGCTGTTTGGGGTTTTAGGCTGGGTTTCTGTACAGCACTTTGAGATATCAGCTGATATACGAAGGGCTATATAAATACATTTGATTTGATTTGATTTGATTTGAGGAGGAGGGTTGGGGGTCAGGAGGGTTATAAAGGAGGAGGGTTGGTGTCTAAGGAAGGGATATAGAGGAGGAAAAGGGTTGGAGGGTGGAGGGGTCAGTTGGGTTATAAAGGATGAGGTTTGGGGTGTTGGGGGGTCAGGAGGGTTATAGAGGAGGAGGGTTGGGGGTCAGGAGGGTTATAGAGGAGGAGGAGGGTTGGGGGGTCAGGAGGGTTATAGAGGAGGAGGAGTTGTGGAGGGTCTGCAGGTTTATTGAGGAGGAGGAGGGGTGGAGGTTCAGGAGGGTTATAGAGGAAGAGGAGGTGTGAAGGGTTGGTGGGGTCAAGTGGGTTAAAGAGGAGGAGGGGTGGAGGGTTGAGGGGTCTGGACGTTATAGAGGATGAGGAGGGTTGGGATGTCATTAAGGTTATAGAGGAGGAGGAGCGAAGGAGGGTCAGGAGGGTTATAGAGGAGGAGAAGGGTTGGGATGTCATTAAGGTTATAGAGGAGGAGGAGGGAAGGAGGGTCAGGAGGTTTATAAAGGAGGAGGAGTTTAGGAGAGTTGGGGGGTCAGGGGGGGTTATAGAGGAGGAGGGGTGGAGGGTTGTGGGGTCATTAGGGTTATAGAGGAGGAGGATGGTGGAGGGCTGGGGGGTCAGGAGGGTTATAGAGGAGAAGGAGGGTTGGAATGTCAGGAGGGTTATAGAGGAGGAGGAGGGTTGGACGGTTGGGGGGGTCAGGAGGGTTATAGAGGAGGAGGAGGGCTGGAGAGTTGGGGGGGTCAGTAGGGTTATAGAGGAGGAGGGGTGGAGAGTTGAAGGGTCAGGAGGGTTATAGAGGAGTATGTGGGTTGGAGGGTTGGGGGGGGTCAGGAGGGTTACAGAGGAGGAGGATTGGAGGGGATGATTGCTGATCTCATCATTTCAGCTCTCCTACTCTGGCAGTACACACACACCCTCCCAGCGTATTTATGTGATGATTGTACAATAGGCATGTGTCTGTCCGCTACTTGTCCCTAACTGGCCCCCTGTGGTGAACACAGATTATAACTGAGCTGTATCAGATAAAGATTGACTCATATAACTGTTATTACTGAGAGGAGACAGAAGGGCATTACTATTACTGGAAGATACCAGTAGGTTTAACCTGCTGTCTGCCTTGGGGGGGGGGGGTCAGGAGGGTTATAGAGGAGGAGAGAGGAAGGCATTACTATTACTGGAAGATACCAGGAGGTTTAACCTGCTGTCTGCCTTGGGGAGGTCAGGAGGGTTATAGAGGAGGAGGGTTGGGGTTTCAGGAAGGGATATAGAGGAGGATGAGGGTTGGGGGTCAGGATGGTTATCAAGGAGGAGGGTTATAAAGGAGGAGAGTTGGGGTTTCAGGAAGGGATATAGAGGAGGAGGAGGGTTGGGGGTCAGGAGGGTTATAAAGGAGGAGGGTTGGGGTTTCAGGAAGGGATATAGAGGAGGAGGTTTCTTCCTAGGTTTTGGCCTTTCTAGGGAGTTTTTTCCTAGCCACCGTGCTTCTACACCTGCATTGCTTGCTGTTTGGGGTTTTAGGCTGGGTTTCTGTACAGCACTTTGAGATATCAGCTGATATACGAAGGGCTATATAAATACATTTGATTTGATTTGATTTGATTTGAGGAGGAGGGTTGGGGGTCAGGAGGGTTATAAAGGAGGAGGGTTGGTGTCTAAGGAAGGGATATAGAGGAGGAAAAGGGTTGGAGGGTGGAGGGGTCAGTTGGGTTATAAAGGATGAGGTTTGGGGTGTTGGGGGGTCAGGAGGGTTATAGAGGAGGAGGGTTGGGGGTCAGGAGGGTTATAGAGGAGGAGGAGGGTTGGGGGGTCAGGAGGGTTATAGAGGAGGAGGAGTTGTGGAGGGTCTGCAGGTTTATTGAGGAGGAGGAGGGGTGGAGGTTCAGGAGGGTTATAGAGGAAGAGGAGGTGTGAAGGGTTGGTGGGGTCAAGTGGGTTAAAGAGGAGGAGGGGTGGAGGGTTGAGGGGTCTGGACGTTATAGAGGATGAGGAGGGTTGGGATGTCATTAAGGTTATAGAGGAGGAGGAGCGAAGGAGGGTCAGGAGGGTTATAGAGGAGGAGAAGGGTTGGGATGTCATTAAGGTTATAGAGGAGGAGGAGGGAAGGAGGGTCAGGAGGTTTATAAAGGAGGAGGAGTTTAGGAGAGTTGGGGGGTCAGGGGGGGTTATAGAGGAGGAGGGGTGGAGGGTTGTGGGGTCATTAGGGTTATAGAGGAGGAGGATGGTGGAGGGCTGGGGGGTCAGGAGGGTTATAGAGGAGAAGGAGGGTTGGAATGTCAGGAGGGTTATAGAGGAGGAGGAGGGTTGGACGGTTGGGGGGGTCAGGAGGGTTATAGAGGAGGAGGAGGGCTGGAGAGTTGGGGGGGTCAGTAGGGTTATAGAGGAGGAGGGGTGGAGAGTTGAAGGGTCAGGAGGGTTATAGAGGAGTATGTGGGTTGGAGGGTTGCGGGGGGTCAGGAGGGTTACAGAGGAGGAGGATTGGAGGGGATGATTGCTGATCTCATCATTTCAGCTCTCCTACTCTGGCAGTACACACACACCCTCCCAGCGTATTTATGTGATGATTGTACAATAGGCATGTGTCTGTCCGCTACTTGTCCCTAACTGGCCCCCTGTGGTGAACACAGATTATAACTGAGCTGTATCAGATAAAGATTGACTCATATAACTGTTATTACTGAGAGGAGACAGAAGGGCATTACTATTACTGGAAGATACCAGTAGGTTTAACCTGCTGTCTGCCTTGGGGGGGGGGGTCAGGAGGGTTATAGAGGAGGAGAGAGGAAGGCATTACTATTACTGGAAGATACCAGGAGGTTTAACCTGCTGTCTGCCTTGGGGAGGTCAGGAGGGTTATAGAGGAGGAGAGAGGAGGGCATTACTATTACTGGAATATACCAGGAGGTTTAACCTGCTGTCTCACTTCATAATGTTTGATGATTTCATAACGTTTGCTTGTCTCCAGATATTTTGTCAGTGAGAACAGACAATCTGCGTCCTAAATGGCACCCTATTTATAGTGCTCTACCTTTGACCAGGGCTAGTAGGGATCTAATGCACTAAATAGGGAATAGGGTGCAATTTTGGACACAGTATCTGTCCTTGTACAAGCACTAAACTTATCTCCACTCTCCAACAACCATATCTTATATCTCTCTTCTCCCCCAAACACCTCACCCTATATAACCTCCCACTCCACTCCCTTCACACATCTCACACACAAACCCTCTTTGCTCGCCTCTCTTCTCCTCTCATTTAATCTCCTTCCCACTCTCCCACATCCCACACTTTCTCCCCTACTCCTCTATTCTCCTTCCTTCCCTCTCTCCCACAGACCCTAACACCTCCCCTCATCTCCTACCCCTTCCAGAGTTGCAATGTCTCATGGGAGAGAAGAGTGGAAAGCGCCACAACGTTGTGAATCAATAGGCTTTTCCACGGCCTCTTGGCCAGCCTAGAAATCAATGGTTGAGGGAAATGAAGCTGTAGGCTTTGAATACATTACGCACCCTGATGCAGGAGGCAAACAGCCCAGTTCCAAACAGCCCAGTTCCAAACAGCCCAGTTCCAAACAGCCCAGTTCCAAACAGCCCAGTTCCAAACAGCCCCGTTCCAAACAGCCCAGATCCAAACAGCCCAGTTCCAAACAGCCCAGTTCCAAACAGCCCAGTTCCAAACAGCCCAGTTCCAAACAGCCCAGTTCCAAACAGCCCAGTTCCAAACAGCCCAGTTCCAAACAGCCCAGTTCCAAACAGCCCCGTTCCAAACAGCCCAGATCCAAACAGCCCAGTTCCAAACAGCCCAGTTCCAAACAGCCCAGTTCCAAACAGCCCAGTTCCAAACAGCCCAGTTCCAAACAGCCCCGTTCCAATCAGCCCAGATCCAAACAGCCCAGTTCCAAACAGCCCAGTTCCAAACAGCCCAGTTCCAAACAGCCCAGTTCCAAACAGCCCAGTTCCAAACAGCCCAGTTCCAAACAGCCCCGTTCCAAACAGCCCAGTTCCAAACAGCCCAGTTCCAAACAGCCCAGTTCCAAACAGCCCAGATCCAAACAGCCCAGATCCAAACAGCCCAGATCCAAACAGCCCAGTTCCAAACAGCCCAGTTCCAAACAGCCCAGATCCAAACAGCCCAGTTCCAAACAGCCCAGTTCCAAACAGCCCAGTTCCAAACAGCCCAGATCCAAACAGCCCAGTTCCAAACAGCCCAGTTCCAAACAGCCCAGTTCCAAACAGCCCCGTTCCAAACAGACCAGATCCAAACAGACCCGTTCCAATCAGCCCAGATCCAAACAGACCAGTTCCAAACAGCCCAGTTCCAAACAGACCAGATCCAAACAGACCCGTTCCAAACAGACCAGTTCCAAACAGACCAGATCCAAACAGCCCAGATCCAAACAGCCCAGATCCAAACAGACCAGTTCCAAACAGACCAGTTCCAAACAGCCCCGTTCCAAACAGCCCAGTTCCAAACAGACCAGATCCAAACAGACCAGTTCCAAACAGCCCAGATCCAAACAGACCAGTTCCAAACAGCCCAGTTCCAAACAGCCCAGTTCCAAACAGACCAGTTCCAAACAGACCAGTTCCAAACAGCCCAGTTCCAAACAGCCCAGTTCCAAACAGCCCAGTTCCAAACAGCCCAGTTCCAAACAGACCAGTTCCAAACAGACCAGATCCAAACAGCCCAGTTCCAAACAGCCCAGTTCCAAACAGCCCAGTTCCAAACAGCCCCGTTCCAAACAGACCAGTTCCAAACAGCCCCGTTCCAAACAGCCCCGTTCCAAACAGCCCAGTTCCAAACAGACCAGTTCCAAACAGCCCAGTTCCAAACAGCCCAGTTCCAAACAGCCCAGTTCCAAACAGCTCAGTTCCAAACAGCCCAGTTCCAAACAGCCCAGTTCCAAACAGCCCAGTTCCAAACAGCCCAGTTCCAAACAGCCCAGTTCCAAACAGCCCAGATCCAAACAGCCCAGTTCCAAACAGCCCAGTTCCAAACAGCCCAGTTCCAAACAGCCCCGTTCCAAACAGACCAGATCCAAACAGACCCGTTCCAATCAGCCCAGATCCAAACAGACCAGTTCCAAACAGCCCAGTTCCAAACAGACCAGATCCAAACAGACCCGTTCCAAACAGACCAGTTCCAAACAGACCAGATCCAAACAGCCCAGATCCAAACAGCCCAGATCCAAACAGACCAGTTCCAAACAGACCAGTTCCAAACAGCCCGTTCCAAACAGCCCAGTTCCAAACAGACCAGATCCAAACAGACCAGTTCCAAACAGCCCAGATCCAAACAGACCAGTTCCAAACAGCCCAGTTCCAAACAGACCAGTTCCAAACAGCCCAGTTCCAAACAGCCCAGTTCCAAACAGCCCAGTTCCAAACAGCCCAGTTCCAAACAGCCCAGTTCCAAACAGACCAGATCCAAACAGCCCAGTTCCAAACAGCCCAGTTCCAAACAGCCCAGTTCCAAACAGCCCCGTTCCAAACAGACCAGTTCCAAACAGCCCCGTTCCAAACAGCCCCGTTCCAAACAGCCCAGTTCCAAACAGACCAGTTCCAAACAGCCCAGTTCCAAACAGCCCAGATCCAAACAGACCAGTTCCAAACAGCCCCGTTCCAAACAGACCAGTTCCAAACAGCCCAGTTCCAAACAGCCCAGATCCAAACAGACCAGTTCCAAACAGCCCAGTTCCAAACAGCCCCGTTCCAAACAGCCCAGATCCAAACAGCCCAGATCCAAACAGACCAGTTCCAAACAGACCAGATCCAAACAGCCCAGTTCCAAACAGCCCAGATCCAAACAGCCCAGATCCAAACAGACCAGTTCCAAACAGCCCAGTTCCAAACAGCCCAGTTCCAAACAGCCCAGTTCCAAACAGCCCAGTTCCAAACAGCCCAGTTCCAAACAGCCCCGTTCCAAACAGCCCAGTTCCAAACAGCCCAGTTCCAAACAGCCCAGTTCCAAACAGCCCAGTTCCAAACAGCCTAGTTCCAAACAGCCCCGTTCCAAACAGCCCAGTTCCAAACAGCCCAGTTCCAAACAGCCCAGTTCCAAACAGCCCAGTTCCAAACAGCCCCGTTCCAAACAGCCCCGTTCCAAACAGCCCCGTTCCAAACAGCCCCGTTCCAAACAGCCCCGTTCCAAACAGCCCCGTTCCAAACAGCCCAGATCCAAACAGCCCAGTTCCAAACAGCCTAGTTCCAAACAGCCCAGTTCCAAACAGCCCAGTTCCAAACAGCCCAGTTCCAAACAGCCCAGTTCCAAACAGCCCAGATCCAAACAGCCCCGTTCCAAACAGCCCAGATCCAAACAGCCCAGTTCCAAACAGCCCAGATCCAAACAGCCCCGGTCCAAACAGCCCAGTTCCAAACAGCCCAGATCCAAACAGCCCCGTTCCAAACAGCCCAGTTCCAAACAGCCCCGTTCCAAACAGCCCAGTTCCAAACAGCCCAGTTCCAAACAGCCCAGATCCAAACAGCCCAGATCCAAACAGCCCAGTTCCAAACAGCCCAGTTCCAAACAGCCCAGTTCCAAACAGCCCAGTTCCAAACAGCCCAGATCCAAACAGCCCCGTTCCAAACAGCCCAGTTCCAAACAGCCCCGTTCCAAACAGCCCAGTTCCAAACAGCCCAGTTCCAAACAGCCCAGATCCAAACAGCCCAGTTCCAAACAGCCCAGTTCCAAACAGCCCAGTTCCAAACAGCCCAGTTCCAAACAGCCCAGATCCAAACAGACCAGTTCCAAACAGCCCAGTTCCAAACAGCCCAGTTCCAAACAGCCCAGTTCCAAACAGCCCAGTTCCAAACAGCCCCGTTCCAAACAGCCCAGTTCCAAACAGCCCAGTTCCAAACAGCCCAGTTCCAAACAGCCCAGTTCCAAACAGCCTAGTTCCAAACAGCCCCGTTCCAAACAGCCCAGTTCCAAACAGCCCAGTTCCAAACAGCCCAGTTCCAAACAGCCCAGATCCAAACAGCCCAGTTCCAAACAGCCCCGTTCCAAACAGCCCCGTTCCAAACAGCCCCGTTCCAAACAGCCCCGTTCCAAACAGCCCCGTTCCAAACAGCCCAGATCCAAACAGCCCAGATCCAAACAGCCCAGTTCCAAACAGCCTAGTTCCAAACAGCCCAGTTCCAAACAGCCCAGTTCCAAACAGCCCAGTTCCAAACAGCCCAGTTCCAAACAGCCCAGTTCCAAACAGCCCCGTTCCAAACAGCCCCGTTCCAAACAGCCCCGTTCCAAACAGCCCCGTTCCAAACAGCCCCGTTCCAAACAGCCCCGTTCCAAACAGCCCAGATCCAAACAGCCCAGTTCCAAACAGCCTAGTTCCAAACAGCCCAGTTCCAAACAGCCCAGTTCCAAACAGCCCAGTTCCAAACAGCCCAGTTCCAAACAGCCCAGTTCCAAACAGCCCTGTTCCAAACAGCCCAGATCCAAACAGCCCAGTTCCAAACAGCCCAGTTCCAAACAGCCCCGTTCCAAACAGCCCAGATCCAAACAGACCAGTTCCAAACAGACCAGTTCCAAACAGCCCAGATCCAAACAGCCCAGTTCCAAACAGCCCTGTTCCAAACAGCCCAGTTCCAAACAGACCAGTTCCAAACAGCCCAGTTCCAAACAGCCCAGTTCCAAACAGCCCAGATCCAAACAGCCCAGTTCCAAACAGCCCAGTTCCAAACAGCCCAGTTCCAAACAGCCCAGTTCCAAACAGCCCAGATCCAAACAGCCCAGATCCAAACAGCCCAGTTCCAAACAGCCCAGTTCCAAACAGCCCCGTTCCAAACAGCCCAGATCCAAACAGACCAGATCCAATCAGCCCAGTTCCAAACAGCCCAGATCCAAACAGCCCAGTTCCAAACAGCCCAGATCCAAACAGCCCAGTTCCAAACAGCCCTGTTCCAAACAGCCCAGATCCAAACAGCCCAGTTCCAAACAGCCCAGTTCCAAACAGCCCCGTTCCAAACAGCCCAGATCCAAACAGACCAGTTCCAAACAGACCAGTTCCAAACAGCCCAGATCCAAACAGCCCAGTTCCAAACAGCCCTGTTCCAAACAGCCCAGTTCCAAACAGACCAGTTCCAAACAGCCCAGTTCCAAACAGCCCAGTTCCAAACAGCCCATATCCAAACAGCCCAGTTCCAAACAGCCCAGTTCCAAACAGCCCAGTTCCAAACAGCCCAGTTCCAAACAGCCCAGTTCCAAACAGCCCAGTTCCAAACAGCCCAGTTCCAAACAGCCCAGATCCAAACAGCCCAGATCCAAACAGCCCAGTTCCAAACAGCCCAGTTCCAAACAGCCCAGTTCCAAACAGACCAGATCCAAACAGCCCAGTTCCAAACAGCCCACTTCCAAACAGCCCAGATCCAAACAGCCCAGTTCCAAACAGCCCAGTTCCAAACAGCCCCGTTCCAAACAGCCCCGTTCCAAACAGCCCAGTTCCAAACAGCCCAGTTCCAAACAGCCCAGATCCAAACAGCCCCGTTCCAAACAGCCCAGATCCAAACAGCCCAGTTCCAAACAGCCCAGATCCAAACAGCCCCGTTCCAAACAGCCCAGTTCCAAACAGCCCAGATCCAAACAGCCCCGTTCCAAACAGCCCAGTTCCAAACAGCCCCGTTCCAAACAGCCCAGTTCCAAACAGCCCAGTTCCAAACAGCCCAGATCCAAACAGCCCAGATCCAAACAGCCCAGTTCCAAACAGCCCAGTTCCAAACAGCCCAGTTCCAAACAGCCCAGATCCAAACAGCCCAGTTCCAAACAGCCCAGTTCCAAACAGCCCAGTTCCAAACAGCCCAGTTCCAAACAGACCAGTTCCAAACAGCCCAGATCCAAACAGCCCAGTTCCAAACAGCCCAGATCCAAACAGCCCAGTTCCAAACAGCCCTGTTCCAAACAGCCCAGATCCAAACAGCCCAGTTCCAAACAGCCCAGTTCCAAACAGCCCCGTTCCAAACAGCCCAGATCCAAACAGACCAGTTCCAAACAGACCAGTTCCAAACAGCCCAGATCCAAACAGCCCAGTTCCAAACAGCCCTGTTCCAAACAGCCCAGTTCCAAACAGACCAGTTCCAAACAGCCCAGTTCCAAACAGCCCAGTTCCAAACAGCCCAGATCCAAACAGCCCAGTTCCAAACAGCCCAGTTCCAAACAGCCCAGTTCCAAACAGCCCAGATCCAAACAGCCCAGATCCAAACAGCCCAGTTCCAAACAGCCCAGTTCCAAACAGCCCCGTTCCAAACAGCCCAGATCCAAACAGACCAGATCCAATCAGCCCAGTTCCAAACAGCCCAGATCCAAACAGCCCAGTTCCAAACAGCCCAGATCCAAACAGCCCAGTTCCAAACAGCCCTGTTCCAAACAGCCCAGATCCAAACAGCCCAGTTCCAAACAGCCCAGTTCCAAACAGCCCCGTTCCAAACAGCCCAGATCCAAACAGACCAGTTCCAAACAGCCCAGTTCCAAACAGCCCAGATCCAAACAGCCCAGTTCCAAACAGCCCTGTTCCAAACAGCCCAGTTCCAAACAGACCAGTTCCAAACAGCCCAGTTCCAAACAGCCCAGTTCCAAACAGCCCAGATCCAAACAGCCCAGTTCCAAACAGCCCAGTTCCAAACAGCCCAGTTCCAAACAGCCCAGTTCCAAACAGCCCAGATCCAAACAGCCCAGTTCCAAACAGCCCAGTTCCAAACAGCCCAGATCCAAACAGCCCAGTTCCAAACAGCCCAGTTCCAAACAGCCCAGATCCAAACAGCCCAGATCCAAACAGCCCAGTTCCAAACAGCCCAGTTCCAAACAGCCCAGTTCCAAACAGACCAGATCCAAACAGCCCAGTTCCAAACAGCCCAGTTCCAAACAGCCCAGTTCCAAACAGCCCAGTTCCAAACAGACCAGATCCAAACAGCCCAGTTCCAATCAGCCCAGATCCAAACAGACCAGATCCAAACAGCCCAGTTCCAAACAGCCCAGATCCAAACAGCCCAGTTCCAAACAGCCCAGATCCAAACAGACCAGATCCAAACAGACCAGATCCAAACAGCCCAGTTCCAATCAGCCCAGATCCAAACAGCCCAGTTCCAAACAGCCCAGTTCCAAACAGCCCAGATCCAAACAGACCAGTTCCAATCAGCCCAGATCCAAACAGCCCAGTTCCAAACAGCCCAGTTCCAAACAGCCCAGTTCCAAACAGACCAGATCCAAACAGACCAGATCCAAACAGACCAGATCCAAACAGACCAGATCCAAACAGCCCAGATCCAAACAGCCCAGTTCCAAACAGCCCAGATCCAAACAGACCAGATCCAAACAGACCAGATCCAAACAGCCCAGTTCCAATCAGCCCAGATCCAAACAGCCCAGTTCCAAACAGCCCAGTTCCAAACAGCCCAGATCCAAACAGACCAGTTCCAATCAGCCCAGATCCAAACAGCCCAGTTCCAAACAGCCCAGTTCCAAACAGCCCAGTTCCAAACAGCCCAGTTCCAAACAGCCCAGTTCCAAACAGCCCAGATCCAAACAGACCAGTTCCAATCAGCCCAGATCCAAACAGCCCAGTTCCAAACAGCCCAGTTCCAAACAGCCCAGTTCCAAACAGCCCAGTTCCAATCAGCCCAGATCCAAACAGCCCAGTTCCAAACAGACCAGTTCCAAACAGCCCAGTTCCAAACAGCCCAGTTCCAATCAGCCCAGATCCAAACAGCCCAGATCCAAACAGCCCAGTTCCAAACAGCCCAGTTCCAAACAGCCCAGATCCAAACAGCCCAGTTCCAAACAGCCCAGTTCCAAACAGCCCAGTTCCAAACAGCCCAGATCCAAACAGCCCAGTTCCAAACAGCCCAGATCCAAACAGCCCAGTTCCAAACAGCCCAGATCCAAACAGCCCAGTTCCAAACAGCCCAGTTCCAAACAGCCCAGTTCCAAACAGCCCAGATCCAAACAGCCCAAATCCAAACAGCCCAGATCCAAACAGCCCAGTTCCAAACAGCCCAGTTCCAAACAGCCCAGATCCAAACAGCCCAGTTCCAAACAGCCCCGTTCCAAACAGCCCAGATCCAAACAGCCCAGATCCAAACAGCCCAGTTCCAAACAGCCCAGTTCCAAACAGCTCAGTTCCAAACAGCCCAGTTCCAAACAGCCCAGTTCCAAACAGCCCAGTTCCAAACAGCCCAGTTCCAAACAGACCAGATCCAAACAGCCCAGTTCCAAACAGCCCAGTTCCAAACAGCCCAGATCCAAACAGACCAGTTCCAATCAGCCCAGATCTAAACAGCCCAGTTCCAAACAGCCCAGTTCCAAACAGCCCAGTTCCAAACAGCCCAGTTCCAAACAGCCCAGTTCCAAACAGCCCAGTTCCAAACAGCCCCGTTCCAAACAGCCCAGTTCCAAACAGCCCAGTTCCAAACAGCCCAGTTCCAAACAGCCCAGTTCCAAACAGACCAGATCCAAACAGCCCAGTTCCAAACAGCCCAGTTCCAAACAGCCCAGATCCAAACAGACCAGTTCCAATCAGCCCAGATCCAAACAGCCCAGTTCCAAACAGCCCAGTTCCAAACAGCCCAGTTCCAAACAGCCCAGATCCAAACAGACCAGTTCCAATCAGCCCAGATCCAAACAGCCCAGTTCCAAACAGCCCAGTTCCAAACAGCCCAGATCCAAACAGCCCAGTTCCAAACAGCCCAGTTCCAAACAGCCCAGTTCCAAACAGCCCAGATCCAAACAGCCCAGATCCAAACAGCCCAGATCCAAACAGCCCAGTTCCAAACAGCCCAGTTCCAATCAGCCCAGATCCAAACAGCCCAGATCCAAACAGCCCAGTTCCAAACAGCCCAGTTCCAAACAGCCCAGATCCAAACAGCCCAGTTCCAAACAGCCCAGTTCCAAACAGCCCAGTTCCAAACAGACCAGTTCCAAACAGCCCAGTTCCAATCAGCCCAGATCCAAACAGCCCAGTTCCAAACAGACCAGTTCCAAACAGCCCAGTTCCAAACAGCCCAGTTCCAAACAGACCAGTTCCAATCAGCCCAGATCCAAACAGCCCAGTTCCAAACAGCCCAGTTCCAAACAGCCCAGTTCCAAACAGCCCAGTTCCAAACAGCCCAGTTCCAAACAGCCCAGTTCCAAACAGACCAGTTCCAATCAGCCCAGATCCAAACAGACCAGTTCCAAACAGCCCAGTTCCAAACAGACCAGTTCCAATCAGCCCAGTTCCAAACAGCCCAGTTCCAAACAGCCCAGATCCAAACAGCCCAGTTCCAAACAGACCAGTTCCAATCAGCCCAGTTCCAAACAGACCAGTTCCAAACAGCCCAGTTCCAAACAGCCCAGTTCCAAACAGCTCAGTTCCAAACAGACCAGTTCCAAACAGCCCAGTTCCAAACAGCCCAGTTCCAAACAGCCCAGTTCCAAACAGCCCAGTTCCAAACAGCCCAGTTCCAAACAGCCCAGTTCCAAACAGACCAGTTCCAAACAGCCCAGTTCCAAACAGCCCAGTTCCAAACAGCCCAGTTCCAAACAGCCCAGTTCCAAACAGCTCAGTTCCAAACAGCCCAGTTCCAAACAGCCCAGTTCCAAACAGCCCAGTTCCAAACAGCCCAGTTCCAAACAGCCCAGTTCCAAACAGCCCAGATTCAAACAGCCCCATTCCGAACAGATCAGTTCCAAACAAGTCAGTCTGCTGGATTAGGGTGTAGAAAGTAGATAGAACACTGTTTCTGGTTCTAATGCTTCTCTCTACAACCTCTGTTTTCTCCCGTCAAAATGCAGTCTGGGAAAAGAGATCATGTCAGCTACCCATTTAAGCAGACACTCTTATTCAGAGGTCAAGAGCACATAGGCAGATGTTTCACCTAGTTGGCTCTGGGAGTCAAACCAACGACCTTTCAGTTACTGGCCCAATGCACTTAACCGCTACACTACCTGCCACCTACACATCTGACTGGCAGGCAATTGACTTCCTTAAACCAGGGTTTTGGTTTCAGAGACAATCATTTGGTCCAGTCCTTTTATATGCTCTACTTGTTGTATAATTCTTGGCAGATTTGTTGGTTTGCTCTAGTGTTTAGCTGCTGTATA